>NW_017307007.1:337237-425739 GCF_000935625.1 Nanorana parkeri
TGTGACCAGGTGCTTTTTCTGTAGTGTTTGATGGGAACTGTAGGAGAATGAAATAGGATTCATGTTGGAGCATCTAGTAGATCTACATCCAAAATGAATTTGGTCTGTGAACTGATGTCTTGCCAGAAAGGTCAGGTTTTAGGGCATTACCGCCAAAACGTATGAAGAAAAAAATAGGGAAGAGCGTATGCATTTTGTTGTGTGCTTAATGAAAAGATACATTCCCAAATGCAATAAATGGACGCTCATTAAATGCTTGGCATACAAGATTTAATTTGCATCTATTGTTCAGTGGTAAGTCCATCCCTTTGCAGAATAGGAATGAATGGGGCAAAGCAGTTAGCAATCCTCATGTGGACAGGCAGATGGTCACCCTTTTACCAAAATCTGCTGAGTAGCTTTTATTGTGTAGCCTGCTTTATAATGAACAGCAGCTATCTTCCCTACCAGATCCAGGTTATGTATTATGCAAATATGTAAACCACTAGAAAGACAGGAAAGCCAGAAGGAACAGAAAAAAAATATATAATTATCTGCAATGGTCACAGGCTGGAAGAATGATTTACTGCACAGACTAAAAGACAAATGACTCCCAAGTGGCACCAGCCTGCAAAAAAATAGCATCCGCCACATTAAAGATTAAGGTTCCCATGTGGCTGTTTTTTTTCCCTTTGTCGCTCCCCCATTTTTACTGGAAAGCTTTAACACTGCCAGTTTACATTCCCAGAAGTCCTAAAACAGCCTTCCTAAGCTATTTGCAAACTGATATCTATATGACCAGAGTCCTGCAGAACTGGTCTTACAACCTAGCAAATGTCAACTTGCACCACCAATGGCCCAATTCCTGTCTGTTTAAAGCTGACCTCCAGGCAACCTAGTAAATACACAGATAATACATATATATATGTGGGGCTGTTGTACTTGCCAAAGGATTTGCAGTTCTGAGCTCTGCCACAAAACACAGCCCTGTCTGGCAAGGCAGAAGACCTGAGTTGTCTCCGCTTACAGGTTACAGCGGAACTCCAGGGATGATCTTTCATGGAAACTTACATTGGTCCAGTTTGGCTCGATGGAAGTATCCATATCGGATATCACCAGAGTTCCTGCCCTGTAAGTGAGGATGCCAAAGACCTGCCCACAACCCAGAGCGATGGAAGAGGAAAGTGCTGGCTGCTGTGCCAGTGAAGGATCAGGTAAATAAATCAATTAAAAAAAGTAAAATAAATAAAATGGTGCCACTACAAATCCCATTATGTACTGCAAGACTCTAAGGGCTCAGTCACACTAGATGCAGTGCGTTCCGGCCCGCCACAGGGGATCGCAAGGCACATTTTGCCTGCGGTCCGGCCCTGTGCGGTGCGATCAAAATAGTGCTTGTAGCATTTTGATTGCTACAGGTTCGGACCGCAGGCACAATGTGCCTTGCGATCCCGTGGGGCAGATCGCATTGCGGCCGGAAGGCGTGGCTACGGCGCCATTCACTTAAATGGCCCGCCACGCCCCCTCCTACCCCACTAAAAAGGCATGATTGCCAGAGGCAGATGCATGATGGGATTTGTATTTTCATTACAGCTGGAATGTGCCTACCCCTGCCCTGGACCAAAATGAGCATTTGCACGGCAGGGTGAGACCTTACTGAAATGGCTGAGACCTTAGTGAAATATCCCTGGAGTTCAGTTGTAAATCCCCAGCAGCCTAAAATATTTCTGCACAAATGAGTGGCGATGCGCCACCCACCTGTTTTGGCCATTACAGTGTCGTCTCATGCCCCCCCAACATATTTTTCAATAATGCTTCAATACAGAAATTGCAGCAGCAGGGGTGAGCTTCCTGTTTAAAGCAAACTTTCATCAGATATATTTTTTAATGATCCGTGCATGTATACCAATCCAAATGTACATGTATTTAATACCACTCACAGATCACACAGTACTCCCCCTGACAAAGCTTTCATCTGCTTTTCTCTACAGATGGACAGGACAGTATTTGTTCATCCAGAGTCAAAATATACTTCCTAAACTGATATGCTAGTGCAGAGGTGGCATATGAACATTCTGTGCAGTCCATTTCACAAATGTCTGACATAGATCAGCCCCCTTGCAGCAGCCTCTCACCTTCTGACTGTCTATAAAGTTCCAATGTTGCAGTCTGATCGTTGGGGAAGTAACTTTTAATTATACAGTTGCTTTATATTGCGATGAGTCAGTAATGTATTTATGTCAACATGTAAAAATGACTGAAAGGGTCACTTTAAGAAGAGCAGAAATCCATGGATGGGAGCAGAACTAGGAACTCTAGTAGAGAGGATACCGCTGTCCTCCTTTCGTGCCACACTCCTACAAGCTCACATGACACGGCCTGTCCCTATGGTGCCTGTTACTCTAGTGACTGAACACACAGCTCTGCTCTCTAGTAGCACAGGCACAATATGTAGATCCTGCAGGTGGTGTCTGCCGTCACACATCTTCCTCACTCGGTTTACTTCCTTTTTTGTTGTTTTTGCATTAGGCTCCTGTACAACTGCAAATGTATTTACATGGCATGTCACCAGACCTACATACAGATCAGTCAACCACAATACTCTGGCACAGCATTCCTCTTCCAGGGTTTCTCCTAAGGTTGCTAGAGGTTCCTTGAGCAGAGAGCAATAGAGAACTGATCTCCCATCTAAAATGACCACCAATGCAAATGGTAAATTTTCCACTGGCCACCAATGTGAGGGGTTACTTCTTTATTCACTACCAATGTTAGGACACACCACTATTTTTACTATCAACATTTTTGGTTATTAATTAATAATAAAAAAATACTGGTTCTGCTCCTGTACACCTATAAATTCATTCAGATGGCAGGTGACCAGAACTACATACAGGTCATTCAATCATAGTGCCCCTTTTCAACCAGGGTTTCTGCTGAGGTTGCTGGGGGTTCTCCCATCTAAAATGATCACCAGTTCAAGAGGTACATTTTCCACTGGCTACCAATGTGAGGGCTTACATCTATATTAAGCTGAGAGTACACCACAGTCTTCACTATCTGTATGTTTTGTTATTATTTGTCATTTCATTTAATACAAAAAAAAGGCCCAGGTGTCAAATACTCTAGGTCTAGGTAACTTGCCTATGTGTCATATACTCTAGGTATCTTGCCTTGGTGTCAAATACTCTAGGTATCTGGCCTAGTTGCCAAATACTCTGGGTCCGGGTATCTGGTCTAGGTGTCAAATACTCTGGGTCCGAGTATCTGGTCTAGGTGTCAAATACTCTGGGTCCGAGTATCTGGTCTAGGTGTCAAATACTCTGGGTCCGAGTATCTGGTCTAGGTGTCAAATACTCTGGGTCCGAGTATCTGCTCTAGGTGTCAAATACTCTGGGTCCGAGTATCTGCTCTAGGTGTCAAATACTCTGGGTCCGAGTATCTGCTCTAGGTGTCAAATACTCTGGGTCCGAGTATCTGCTCTAGGTGTCAAATACTCTGGGTCCGAGTATCTGAGAGTATCTGGTCTAGGTGTCAAATACTCTAGGTCCGGGTATCTGGTCTAGGTGTCAAATACTCTAGGTCCGGGTATCTGGTCTAGGTGTCAAATACTCTAGGTCCGGGTATCTGGTCTAGGTGTCAAATACTCTAGGTCCGGGTATCTGGTCTAGGTGTCAAATACTCTAGGTCTGGGTATCTGGTCTAGGTGTCAAATACTGTAGCAACTTGACAAGGAACCCTGGTTGAGATAGCATCTGCTAGTCACATACTTTATTTTATTTAAAACTGTACAAATTACTCATCATGCTCATGCACCAGGGAGCTGTAGGTGTAATAACTTTTACCTCCCCAAAACCTTTTCAAGGGCTCCTCAGGGGTAACACAGTGGAGAAAGGCTACTCCAGCATGACATTCACTATCCAATGTTTAGTCACAAAGACTTCTTAGATTGGCCATATGCAAACAATGTCAAGTTCACAGGAAAACAAAACAAACAGGATACAATGTTTACAGCGAAGCTTTCTCTTTTCCTTCTATCATCCAGCAACATCTGCACCCAGGAGTCTACACTGGTAGTAGGAGCAGGCTACTGGAATGGCTGGCTGGGGCTACAATTACACATCATTAATATTAGGACTGCACCAAGCTGATATTCAAGCTGTTTGTAGTTTTAGCACTCATGCAAGGAAAGGACAGAAGAATAGTTGTAGCTGGCTGAGACTGAACAGATCAGTAAAATGCAGCACTATAGAAGTATTCTGTATTGATTAGAGTGATCGTGCCTTACCATTGTAGAAGAGTCAGCAGCTAGTAGTGTGGATTACAAGGCTGGATTCCTAATGTGGATGGGAGCATGAAGAGATCCTAGTATAGAAGATGCAGCTGAGCAGGGACTGTCCCCATCCAGGTGGACGGAGCACTAGGCTGGGTGTGTGAATGGCTCTCAGTGGCAGACGTGGAGTGACTCCTGGTCAGTTCCTGGAAGGGGATCTGTCTGCCTCCAAGTCTGTATTCCCGGAGGATGCTGCTCAACTCACACAGCTCCGGATCGCTTTTTTTTATTTTTCTGTACTCCTCTCCGCTCAGTCATACGATTTACAATGAACACCAGCGCAACCAGTCCAGGCTGTCTCTGTCCATATATGGCAAACTAGGCTTTCTTTTAGCCAATCGCTGGCCGCCTAAGGGGACGTCACTGTTCCCCTGGGGAATATTACTGGAGAGCAGGAGACACAGAGGATGGCGCTAAGGTTGTCGGGTAATGTAGTTCTTCGCTGACTTCTCCGGTAATATACTGTACGGGCGGCACAAGAAATGCTCTGGAGAAGCTCTGTCTGTTTGTGCATGACAAATGGAGCTGCTGGAGCTGAGCTGTGAGGTAAGAGCTAGTGTATTAACCCCTAAATGACTGAAGGGAAAAACACATCTTAACACTGGAACCCAGTTTTGCAACTTCTACTCCTACTTTTGATTTTTACAGCGATAGTGCATATGTGAGCGTTATTGGTTGTCTGTAGCCATAGTACGGCTGGGTGACCTGACCTAGTGCTATCACTGACCCTAACACTAAGTGACCTAGTGCTATCACTGACCCTAACACTGACCTAGTGCTATCACTGACCCTAACACAGACCTAGTGCTATCACTGACCCTAACACTGACCCTAACACTGACCTAGTGCTGACACTGACCCTAACACTGACCTAGAGCTGACACTGACCCTAACACTGACCTAGTGCTATCACTGACCCTAACACTGACCTAGTGCTGGCACTGACCCTAACACTGACCTAGTGTTGACACTGACCCTAACACTGACCTAGTGCTGACACTGACCCTAACACTGACCTAGTGCTGACACTCTCCCTAACACTGACCTAGTGCTATCACTGACCCTAACACTGACCCTAACACTGACCTAGTGCTATCACTGACCCTAACACTGACCCTAACACTGACCTAGTGTTGACACTGACCCTAACACTGACCTAGTGCTGACACTGACCCTAACACTGACCTAGTGCTGACACTGACCCTAACACTGACCTAGTGCTATCACTGACCCTAACACTGACCCTAACACTGACCTAGTGCTATCACTGACCCTAACACTGACCCTAACACTGACCTAGTGCTGACACTGACCCTAACACTGACCTAGAGCTGACACTGATCCTAACATTGACCCAGTGCTATCACTGACCCTAACACTGACCTAGTGCTATCGCTGACCCTAACACTGACCTAGAGTTGACACTGACCCTAACACTGACCTAGAGTTGACACTGACCCTAACACTGACCTAGAGTTGACACTGACCCTAACACTGACCTAGAGTTGACACTGACCCTAACACTGACCTAGAGTTGACACTGACCCTAACACTGACCTAGAGTTGACACTGACCCTAACACTGACCTAGAGTTGACACTGACCCTAACACTGACCTAGAGTTGACACTGACCCTAACACTGACCTAGAGTTGACACTGACCCTAACACTGACCTAGAGTTGACACTGACCCTAACACTGACCTAGAGTTGACACTGACCCTAACACTGACCTAGAGTTGACACTGACCCTAACACTGACCTAGAGTTGACACTGACCCTAACACTGACCTAGAGTTGACACTGACCCTAACACTGACCTAGAGTTGACACTGACCCTAACACTGACCTAGAGTTGACACTGACCCTAACACTGACCTAGAGTTGACACTGACCCTAACACTGACCTAGAGTTGACACTGACCCTAACACTGACCTAGAGTTGACACTGACCCTAACACTGACCTAGAGTTGACACTGACCCTAACACTGACCTAGAGTTGACACTGACCCTAACACTGACCTAGAGTTGACACTGACCCTAACACTGACCTAGAGTTGACACTGACCCTAACACTGACCTAGAGTTGACACTGACCCTAACACTGACCTAGAGTTGACACTGACCCTAACACTGACCTAGAGTTGACACTGACCCTAACACTGACCTAGAGTTGACACTGACCCTAACACTGACCTAGAGTTGACACTGACCCTAACACTGACCTAGAGTTGACACTGACCCTAACACTGACCTAGAGTTGACACTGACCCTAACACTGACCTAGAGTTGACACTGACCCTAACACTGACCTAGAGTTGACACTGACCCTAACACTGACCTAGAGTTGACACTGACCCTAACACTGACCTAGAGTTGACACTGACCCTAACACTGACCTAGAGTTGACACTGACCCTAACACTGACCTAGAGTTGACACTGACCCTAACACTGACCTAGAGTTGACACTGACCCTAACACTGACCTAGAGTTGACACTGACCCTAACACTGACCTAGAGTTGACACTGACCCTAACACTGACCTAGAGTTGACACTGACCCTAACACTGACCTAGAGTTGACACTGACCCTAACACTGACCTAGAGTTGACACTGACCCTAACACTGACCTAGAGTTGACACTGACCCTAACACTGACCTAGAGTTGACACTGACCCTAACACTGACCTAGTGCTATCACTGACCCTAACACTGACCTAGTGCTGACACTTACCCTAACACTGACCAAATGCTAACACTGACTCAGTGCTAACAATGACAGTTACCATACGCTAACACTGACCCTAACACTGACCTAGTGCTAACACTCACAGTTACCATACGCTAACACTGACCAAATGCTAATACTGGCCCAACACTAGCACTGAGCCTAACACAGACCCTAATGCTATCACTGACACTAACATTAGCCCAACACTAACATTGACCCAACACTAACATTGACCCAGCGCTAACACTAACCCAATGCAAACCCTGACCTTAACACTAATATTGACACTAAACTGACCCTAACGCTAACACCGACCCTAACGCCTAACACTGACACGTATGCTGACGCTGACACTAACAGTATTGCTAACAATAACACTAATGTTAAAACTGACCCAATGCTAACTCTGACCCAATATTAACACTTACACTGAACCGATAGTTACAGTGACCCAATGGTAACACTGACCCTAACACTAACATTGACACTAACACTGAACCTAACAATGACCTTAACGCTATAACTGACTCTAATGATAACACTGACTCAACTCTAACACTTACTTGATCTAACACTAACACTGACCTGAACTTACACTGACACTAACACTGACCTGAAGCTAACAGTATCGCTAACATCAACACTAATATTAACACTGACCCTAATGCTAACAGTGACACTGAAAGTAAGAGCATGTACACATCAGAAGCACTAAGTGGCCTGTTTTAGCAACTTCACAATGCCAGTCCCCGCTGGGTCAGATTAAAAACAATTGTTTTCTCTGTGCCCCATTCACACTACAACACAGGTGTGATGTGCAGTGTACTTCGCTGTGAAGAAAATTCCTCGTGCCTCACCCCAGGTCACCACACTGCAGCACGGTACATAGCACTGCTGTGCGGGGACCTGAATTGATTGTACATTTTGTACACTCCAAATAAAGTTTTTAAAAAAGTGCATCACACTGTCCCCGCTGGACCTATCACACCACACTACCCACCTGCTATAACTGAGCCACAACACTAACCTACATCAAGCTCTGATCTGACTTTTATCTTTATGTTATTTTTTTTTCAGACTTCTCTAGCGAGGAGATAAAATGTACAAAGAAGAAACAGAACAGTGGAGGCTTCCATTCACTTGGCTATCACCGTGATCACATGATCAGGGATCTTTATATTTCAAATATTTTATTATTTTTATCAAGACATTATAAGACAGATACACCATAAAACCAGACAATACAGTACCAATCATATAAAACATGACATTGCTCATTCCATTTTGCTGGGTTTTTGTTCTATCCCTAATTATTGCCTAAATATATACCTCTAACCTATACAAGAGAGAAGAAAGCATTACCGTTGTAGCTATTTAGCAAGAGTGCCTTACCCCGAGGCATGTCCTCCATGCTTTCCCCCTTTCCAGTATGCAGATTTAATCGGTAAGTGATCCCTGCTATACTGCTATTGGTATGAAAATCTTTCATACAAACTGGTACCATGACTAACATAACCTACTTACATAAATAAAGGACGTATGACCAAGAAAAACAAAAAAACAAAAAAAACGCAGACAGTGACAAGAAGAAAAAAGAGAAAAAAACAAAAAGGAAGTGAAAGCCAGCAGGAAGGGAAGAGGGAGGGACAAACCCATAGAATATGACTAATCTGGGGGACCCGTTACCAAGTAATTAGTTAGTTTTGGTCGGGACGAGCTAGGGCCTGCCATCCTTCTATCACTCTCAAGTTGTTATACCGCCTACATAGGCCATCCAAGGACCCCATGTTAACTCAAATTGCCCAACTTTATTCAAAAGGATACTCGCCAATTTTTCGTGGATCATGATCCAAGACAGCTTGGTCCTTGCACGGATCCGAGGGCACGACCACCATACGTGGTATATGGTGCCCCCAGTTCGCATCCCCGAAAGCACAGGGGGGATGCCCCTGTGTACATACGAGCAAGTCTAGAAGGCACCAGGTACCACCTGGAGAAAACTTTAAAATTGGCTTCTAGCAGTGAAACGTTCAGCAGGCCCCGAGTTGTCACTCTTGAGCGACGCCTCCATATCTCCTCTGGCACCTCCCCGTTCAAATCCCTTTCCCAAGCCCGCATATATGGCTGCCTAGGGGGGGAGTCCAACATTATAGAGTACAGCAGGGAAATGGCCCCTCTCTGATAGAGTGAAGACCCCAATGTTCATACGGGCTAAGGTTCCCGCCTGAGTCACTCCGCGCCAGTATATCACGCAAAAAATGAGTAATCTGATAGTAGCGGAACAACTCCGACGATGGCATGCCCAGATGTTCCCTGCAGTATTCCAGTATTGCAGTATTATTACATTGTATTTATATAGCGCCAACAGTTTGCGCAGCGCTTTACGATATAAGGAAGACATTACAATACAATTCAAGACAAGATGGTAAGGAGGGCCTTGCCCCTGAGGGCTTACAATCTAAAAGAGGAGGGGGAAATGATACATGAGGTAGCTGTGTGGGGATGAATAATTTCAGAATGTGAAGGCATTCACATCCAACAGTTCATTCATGATCCAGTATAAGCTTACCCTGGTCACGCTACCAGCCATTAAAGAAAGCATGGTAAATTAAATCTTGACTGCATGCGTCCACAACTGTGGGCTCTGGTGGTTTGGAGAGTGCAGCGTCTTGTATTGGTTTTGGATCTCTTTGAGAGTACTGTGCCAAAATTCCTCAGGGTCTAGTCTTAGAGGGGATTTAATTGCACCCAGGTTGTTTTTTGCTTCCTGAGGTGTAGTACTCTACCTTGGGTTTTTGGCATTTGGCTGGGAGGCCACAGGTGCCTGATTGGAGGTGGGGGTTTCTTGGCCTGTAAAAAGGTTGCTGCAGCAGGTAGGGACCCACACAAAGATTAAGGGTTCTAGAGGGAGATATGTAGCTGTATTTGTACATATAAAACCTAATAATTTGGAAAACACTGCTTTAATATACAGGAGCCATGACTATTGTAGCTTGACTATACGCCAAGACACTTATGCAGATGGTTTTCTTCTACAATAAAATTGAATGGTCATGTGTCCTGGTTGCACTAGGCCACTACAAGTTTTCATAAAGTTTGCATTGTTTATTACATTGTGTCTTGAGGTTATTTATGCCAGAAAATTTCAGTCTTTAAAATATAACAATATTGTCAAAAGCCTAACTAAAAGCCACAGAAAAATGATGGGTGCTGATGCTTATGTTAAGGTCATGGGTTGCCTAGATGTAGCTATCACTAGACCTAGACACCTGGGGCAGCTTCGAATACCCAGCTATGAAAGCAATGACTGCATATTTCTAGCACCGTTTTCACTCATCAAATGGGAGCCAGCAGTGAAGGACCAAGGTAAATTACCATGTATTTTACTGACCACCAAGAAAAGGGGTTCCCCACCACTGACCACCAAGAAAAGAGGCACTCATCATTGACCACCAACTAAAGAGGGGAACTCATCACTAATCACCAACAAAAGAGGGCACTCACAGCCTACTACCAACAAAAGAGGGGAAATCATCACTGACCACCGATGAAAGGGGGCACCCATCACTGACCAGCAATGAAAGGGGGTATTCACCACTGACCACCAATGAAATGAAAGGGGACTCTCACCTCTGACTGCCAAAATAAGGTGGCTCTTCATCACTAACTGTCAATTAAAGCGAGCAGATCACCACTGACTACCAAATGTGAAATGCATTGGAACAGCTTCCTAAGAAGGGATTTACCCTTAAGTTCTAGAGATTTCCTGTTACGTCTCAAGGACAGGAAGTCAGGAAAAAACTTCTCAACTAGACACAGATGGCGAAAAAACCCCCCATAACCCTTCCATACTTTAACCAAAACAACAAAATAGTTTGGGCTATACATACAATTTAACTATACACTTTTAAGTTGCCCCCAATGATAGCATGATGAACCTGCACACTGTTCTCTGCAGTGTGCTATGCACATCACACAATTTCTCTCCTGGTCTTCACAATAATAGAAATTCCTCTGGAGCATGTATTCATCTCTTTTAGTTAGACTAACAACTCTGCTAGAGACTTAGGCCTTTTTCAAATGGGCATTCCGATCAGGTCTGTCTGTCAGTTTTTTAGGCACACCTGATTGGAAGCCATATGTTAGTCTATGGGCAGATGGATCTAAACGGAGGTGTGTACATTTACATCCAGTTAGCCCAGCTCTGGCCACGTCCAGAAAAACAAACAGATTAGAGTACTGTTTCGATAGACCTGACTGTGCAAGATCGAACGTAACCTAATATAAACCGACATGTCCGTTTACATCGGATAAGCCAGAGGCCAACATGGCTGGGGTCATTTCAGTTTTTTCCTCCATCTGAAGATGGAGGAAAAGACTGGATGGACCCAGTTGTCACAACATGCTTTCCGATCTGCGGGGGAATCCGTGCATTGCTTCCTTATTTCTCTTTTCTTAACCAGTCTACTGACAGTGGCCATGTTTACTACAGTAAGGGCAGGTTACTAGATCTCCTTTGCTTCCTGAAAATCTGGCACATGTGACTAGGACATGTGACCGTTTACATCATCGCATGGGAAGAAAATGTCTTTCCCTGTGTTGAGATTTACCACCAATGTTCTGCTGATGTAACCCTCCCAGGATGCACTGCTTGAGCAAACTGAAGTCATTTTGCCTTTTCAAAGCAGGCAGTGAATGCTCTGCCAATCTAAGTATTTTAAAATCACAGCATTTTACACCTGACATGTCTATGTTATTATAAATCATCATACATAAAGGGAGGCATTGGCAGAATTTGATTTTTGAGTGTAAAGGTCAGCTTTAATGACTGCTGCAGTATACAGCAAATGCCATAAACTCTTCTAATAGCACCAGTTATACAATGAGCACATTCTACTGGAAAGGACTGTCAAGAAGGAAGTTCAATGTATAAAAACTTTACAGTTAGTTCATTTTTTTTCCTACAGGTGTGATAGTGTAACATTATCAATATAAGGCCCTGATGGTTTGGAAGAACATAAAACATTTCCCACAGATTAAAGTGACATTAAACCCTCAGATTTTTTTTAACATAAAACAATATTGTAATGTGTGCCTTACTGTAATCCATGGTAGTTTCCCTTCTCTTTGCTGCTCTTCCTTTTAAATCGGTATCTCTTCTCATGCTGGGCAGAACTTCTGTTTTGCAGCAGACTGCCTTGGTTCTTCTTTTTTGAGGTTGTGGATTTGTGGTTCTTGGGGTTTTCATGAGCTGTAAGCCATAATCATCACAATTCTGACAAATCACGGCTTGAACTATCTTGCTTTGCATGTAATGAGTCTATCTCATATATTAGTTTCACCTTTTAAGTTGCATTAGTGAAATAAATGAACTTTGCACGATATTCTAATTATTCGAGTTTCACCTGTATATTGACTGTCAACAATGCCTTGTGGTCCTTTTTTGCAAAACCTTGAGACATTGCTCCGAGGGTCAGAACCCTTTTGTGCACTTGGGAGCTGCCTTAAAAATAGCTATGAAACCAGATTGGACTACTTATCTATACCAGGGTCCAGTCTTCAACCACCTCACCCTTCTTAACAAGTTTTTATTTCTGGCTGTCACCCCACTGGGAAGATTTCCCCTCACTTTCTGTCCCATTGGTATCAGGACTTAAAATGGGGAGAGGCAGATATTAGCAATAGTGATGAGACTGAGCTGGGCAGATTCACCTAAGCCTGCTCAAAACTCTGACTGCCACCCCCCTCCTCCCTATCCAATCAGTTGTGGGCAAGAGCATCATTCCCTGCCCCGCAGCTATACGTCACAAAAGAGTGTGGAGCGCCCCTGGTGCAGCGTCCAACACTGATTGGGTCGGGAGGAGGGGGTGGCAGTCAGAGTTTTTAGCGGCTTTATGCGGACTCAAACAAACTGAGTTTGTATCAAGCCCAGTCTCATCACTAATTACCATGACAGAAGGACAACGAAATATTAAAAACATTGTCACAAGTTCTAACTCCTCCTCACTCTACTAAAGGTGCCTGAGGTTCCCATCACATCATGCCCTGACAGGCATTAACAGGGAGCCTCTTCATTAGGGAATCTGACAGCAATAAAACCTAACATGTTTTAGCTCTTCCATGCTAAAAAAAAAGTATTGGCTGGAGTTGGGCTCTAAAGCCCCCTCTGAACAATAAAGGCCATTGGAAAAAAAGTACATGATATAAATATGCTGCTGACTGCCAACATAAAACATGTTGGAAATGAAAGCTCCACTTTAGAATAATGGCATGAGGGAGATTTTCAGTTTTCCCTCTTATATAGTAGCTTTGTTTTTGTGTTAACAGTTTGAGCTGAAGCATTTCCTATTGCTGTTCCCATTGCTTCCCACAGATGTCATGACTAATGCTGACCCTACATGGCCATTTCCTGGATTCTGATCCTGTAGATGGATTAGTCAGGTTAAGACCTGTTCTTGGTCATTTTCTGGCACCCAACCAGAGCTCTGTTGCACTTGGCACCGCATCACATCAAACAGGTATTTAATGAACAACTTCATGGCATAACATCCAAGCCAATCTATGATGAGTACATTGTCTTAGCTGGCCACCATCCAGAATTGTTTCTGAAGACTCTGGTTCCCCTGTATGGTCATTTCAGAAATCAGCGTTTTCATTTGACTAGAACAATGTACAGTAGTTTGTTTCTTCTTGTAGAGCACAGCTATAAAATGGAATGAAAATTCCACTCAGGAAAAAAATCACTAGTAAACACAACATTTGGTGTTGTGCATGTGATGTGCTCTTATCTCATGTTAATAGCAAGCTGCAGAAGTAACAGTACTGAAAGATAGTCACTTTACAACAGGTATATGGACGCTGGGTTGTGGAAGATCCGATAGGCGTACATTGGGGGTCATTTATGAATGTGTTTGCAACAAAATTTTCAGTCTCAAGTACCAAAACGTCATGCTAACTAACTGCAAAGTTTTATGCATCATTCTAAAATGCTTGTGACATGTTAATGTTTGCAACTCCCTGCACAAATACGTTTTTTTATTAACCCTTGCAGTGGGGCTTCCCCCAACTGCAAGGGTTAGGTGCCCTCGTTTTTTTGTCTAGGTGGAAAAACTAAAAAGTTATCCTTGCAGCTGGCTGGCTGTTAGACTGGCTCCCTCCAACCTCACTCCACTCTCCTCCAGCGGTCTAAGGTCCTGGGAGTCATCACATCCAATACACTGGGTATTGTATGTGAAGACGCTAGGGGACATACCATCGCTGGAGCTGAGAAAGAGACAAAATGGAAGGAGCGTTCTAACAGCCAGCGAGCTCCGAGGTTCAGGGGAGTATAACTAGACCACAACAAGCACCACTGCAAGGGTTAAGTTTTTTTCCCCCTTCTTTAAAGTAGTGCAAAGTAATTCGGCTTCATACCCACAAGCCAGCCAAGCACTTCAGGGCTATTCAGCTGTCCTCCAGCAGGTTCCCAGCAGGCGTGTAACAGTTTAGAGACAAAGGGGGGAATTTATCAAAACTGGAGCAGACAGAATCTGGAGCAGTTGGCTATGGCAACCAGAAACTTAATCCTCCTGTCCCATCGCACTCCTGACCGGACAAAAACCCAAATCCAACTGGGTGGGTGCGGTGGTGACAACGGATGCCTCCGTGAAATGTAGATAGTTGAAAGTAGTCACTCGCACTTCATGATATTAAAGTCAATGCTGTTTATTGACTGAGATAGCATACATCTCCTTAGCGACATTTCGAGACCATGCGGTCCCGTCCTCTGTTTGCCTGAGGACGGGACCGCATGGTCTCGAAACGTGGCTAAGGTGATGTATGTTATCTCAGTCAATAAACAGCATTGACTTTAATATCATGGAGTGCGAGTGACTACTTTCATCTGGCTATGGCAACCAATCTTCTCTCATCAGTCTGTTCAGTTAAGATTTGAAAATGAATGAGAGAAGCTGATTGGTTGCCATGGCCAACTGCTCCAGATTCTGTCTGCTCCAGTTTTGATAAATTCCCCCAATTGTCCTTATGAAGGCATTTAGGAATGAAACATAAACAAGGATAATAAATCTGTCACTATATGCACTAGAAATCTGGGATACAACAGTTTAAGAGACACTGATGGTGCAACCAAATTGATTCATGTTCCCTTGTGTCCCGTGGGTAGTTGTGTTTGCATTATATTGTAGGAGGAAGATGTCATAAGCAAGATACTGTTTATTTAAGGCAAAACATGTTCCTAAATATTACTTTTTGCGCTGAGCTCTGCACCCAAAAACTAGTTACTGTATTTATAATAAGTGTGTTCACATGATGTATTTATTGTTATTATAGTATGAGCAGAGAGATGGATCTTCTTGAAGTGACATTAAACCCTCAGATTTTTTAACATAAACCAATACTGTAATGTGTGCCTTACTGTAATCCATGGTAGTTTACCTTCTCTTTGCTGCTCTTCCTTTTAAATCTGTATCTCTTCTCATGCTGGGCAGAACTTCTGTTTTGCAGCAGACTGCCTTGTCTCTGAAAGGGATACATGGTGTCTGTGTGTAGGTTCACAACCTGAGCCAGCACTACAGGAAGAGACACTCAGCTGCAAAGGGAAGTTCTCCCCAAGCATGAGAAGAGATACAGATTTAAAAGGAAGAGCAGCAAAGAGAAGGGAAACAACCATAGATTACAGTAAGGCACACATTACAGTATTGGTTTATGTTAAAAAATCTGAGGGTTTAATGTCACTTTAAGCTAAAGTTCGATCTGTTTATATTTTGTCTTCCCTGGTTCGTCCTTACCCCCTCATCAACATGCTACTGAAGGGATTAAATAAAACCTGTTTTCATAACATTATTTGTGACGTCATCAATAAATCTTTGAGATCCTCTATGAAATGCAGATCATGGTTGGTGGGAGGAGCTGGCAGGGTGCTGGACATAATTTTTGAAAACAGGTAACATGAATGAACGAAAGGGGCAGGCCAGGGACAGTGAGGCTGGGGAGATGATGCTGGATGCCTTCCAGCCAGGAAATGAATCGGGTATTATCTAACTTGTTTCAGCTTCTAATGCACATTGTTAGAAGATCGCAGTGTGCAGTGAAATCAGAGTAAGTAGAGTCAGTAGAGCTGTGCAAGATGGAAAGTAAGGCTGGAGTTCAGCTTTACGGTGAGATTATTACATCATAAGGCACTAGAAATTCTTCATTCTAATTCCACTTGAAATAGTCGTATGCTTGAGCATGGAGGTTATGTCTACGTTTGGCTCAACGTAGAATAGCTATATTCTGAAATCTTCTGGGCTTACCATCCAGATGGTCCAGGGATCTTGTGGTAGTGCCATGCTTCATAAAAGATAGATGACACACGATAGATAGTCCTAGAAAAAAGCATGATATAAAGTGGAACTAGACCCAACAACTAAGGCTGCATTCACACCAAAATCGGAAGGTACTCGCAGGTCAACAGAGGGTCCATTGACTTGCTATTGTACCTTCTAATTTCCTTCCGATCCATTGCTTTCCTTTGCGGTTTTTGTACTTTTATCTTACAAGCTTTATGTGAAGTAACCTGTCCTGAGTGGACATACTTCTCTGTAATAGTTTGCGATGAATTGCGCTGCATTAGGGCACGTTTGCAACCGTTTTTGATGCATTGTGATGCACTGAAAAAAGCATGCTCTAGCTTTTTTTCACTGCAACGTACAGCAACGCAACGCAGCAGTTTGGACTGTCCCCATTAATTCTTTGTTGCCCTTGCGTTACCATCTGTTAAAAAGCAGATGGTAACGCAACACAGCACAACAGCTCTGGTGTGAATGGTGCCTTAATGTCTTCCAAAACAGTTACTTTCAAGTCATGACAACTGTCAAGGTTCTCAGTGAGCTTATTTCAACTCTCAACTAAACTCTCAAGCCCTCAAATGACTGGTGTCATAGCTGATCACATGTGCAGCACCATGGGAACTGCAATCCACATAGAGGGTAAGATGGCACCTTCCTTGGCTGTAAAAGATAGGAGGTTGTAGTATAAATATACATTAAAGAAA
This sequence comes from Nanorana parkeri, assembly GCF_000935625.1. Taxonomy (NCBI): domain Eukaryota; kingdom Metazoa; phylum Chordata; class Amphibia; order Anura; family Dicroglossidae; genus Nanorana; species Nanorana parkeri. The sequence continues at coordinate 354,311 of NW_017307007.1, forward strand.
AAAAATACAAAGCAGGTGAATATACTGTAGTTTTTGGGTACCTAGATTCCCTTTGAACCTATATGACTTATTAGTACCAAGAGAAAAGATAAGATAAAAAGAGAAATTTTACATCTGTCTTTCATTCAGGTGATCCTAAAGTGACGTGTCTGTGGTGCAGACATCTCAACTCTCCCGAATCTTATGGGAGTCTCCCGCTATAAGATAGTGGCTCCCTGATGCCTGGGAGAGAAACAGTTTATCCCAGAAAGGTTTACTCTGAGTAAACCTTTCTGGGATCCCCTGTAGTCTGTTTATTTTTTTATTTTGACTGTGTGGCTGCTGGCCGCCAAAAACAGACAGCACAGGAATGATTAGCTAGACTGCTATTGGCTAATGCAATTTGCAATAGCCAATAGCAGGCTGGCTATTGCACCCGCCTACTACTGCTGTCAATCAGCAGAGGTGGACCTAAAGTTCTCCTTCAGGTCCTCCTTTGCTGATTGAGAGCAGCAGTGGGCGGGTGAATAGCCAGCCTGCAATAGCAATTTGAAATGGCCAATAGTAGCCTATCTATTCATTCTCCTGCTATCTGTTGTTTTTTTGTTTAAGACGGTGGCCGCAACAGCAGATAGCAGGGAAATATAATTAGCTCCTTTGCTATCTGCCATCATTTTAGGGAGGTGTCCTCTCCCCCGCGGATAGGGGGGGGAGTGATGGGGGAGAGAGCACCTCCCTGAAATTATTTTTTTCAGGTTGGGATGTCTGGCAGTGGAATACACATTTTTGAGAATCCAGCTTTAAATTGCACTCACATTAACCCTCTCTGCATTCTGTCTACATTATTTTTGTTTATCAATTTTTTGTAGTGTTTTCTACTGAGAAAGCCTGCCTGACCTTGTTCATTTTGATGTTACAATTTCCTATTCTTTACCACGCACGATATGCCCATGTTTCATTTTGCAGCAAATCCTTATAAAATGACAATCCTTCGTGGCCATCAAAACATAAAAAATGACATATTTTGCTTTTATTGCTTCCTTATGACTTAAAAATACAGTAGAAATAGCTGCTCTCACAGCCATGAGGAAAAGTGATAGTGATATTCGAGTTCAGTTCAAAGTACTGATTTCTTTTATGAAGTATATTTAAAGAACTCAGAGCATGTATATCTTTATTGGTTTTCAAAGAATACATAGCAACTGACGGTTAGACGATTCACATACAAGGTTATACACACATGTACATAGCCGGACACATGTTATATGCAAATTACGAGTTTTCATCTTAGCAAGATCTTGGTATTTATTCTGACAATCCTTCTATCTTATTTCCTCACCAGAAGGCCAGAACCATCTTTGTTTATGTATCCACAGAATTAGAACCTAGTTTGTAGCCCTAAATCTCTTCCTTTACATCAGGGGTTGCTAAATCTCAGCACCCCAGCTGTGGTGAAACTACAAATCAAATCATGCATCTGCCACCGGGAGTCATGCTTGTGGCCAGTCTTGCAATGCTTTCTGGGACTTGTAGTTCCACAACAGCTGAAGGGCCAAAGTTTGGCTACCCCTGTTCTACATGAAGCAGGGATGCAAATTCCTGTACCAGTGCAATAGTCTTAATGTTCTTGGCTGTGTGTACACATGTTGTCTTTGTTGGCTGTAGGGCCAGGATAACACTACTGTGTTGCACATGTTAGTGTGTTGCTGTGGCATTCCATTTTAATGGCACCCCTGTGCACTAAAGCAGCGCACCTGAAATACCCCTGTCATTTGGAGTGGGCTTTGGTAATGTAAATGAAATATGGCATGTTAAAGTAAACTTGAACTTATATGAATTATTTGTTGTCCAGAGCAGTTTCTTCGTTTTTGCACACAAAAGTAGAATTTTTGGCTAGAAAAGAGCTTAAAACACAAACAATTAATTATATATTTTCTGAAAGCAGAGGCCCTATAGAAAATGTTAGTTGCAATGTTTGATGTAGCACTGTATGTGCGCAGATGTTTATCAAACAAATATTTTTAGGATAAAATACACTAAAATAAAAAATGTAGTGCTCAGAAACAGAATATAATACACAATTGTTTGGTGAAATCTAAAAGATGGGGTCGTGTCAGGTAAATAGATACCAAACATGTCAAGCCTTAAAATTGTGTGTGTCCATGAAATCGCAAAAGACTACCATACCCAAAATTTCCCATAGGCGATGCTTTAACCCTTTCGCTGCCAAGGACGTACGTCGTACGGAGCTACAAAAGCTTTTACCACTTATTAGTGTTAACTGTGATTGATGGCCCTAGAATGATTGCTCTTATTACGACATTTGCGGCGATATGTAACATGCGTGGGGCAATCGTTGTTTTTGCATGTAGGCACACCTGACAAATGTTTGCATTTGTATGTGCATGTATGTGGGGGTGGGGGATTTTGAATTTGTTTATGTTTTTTAAAATTTATCTTTTTTACACTTAAAGTAATATTACATTCTCAAAGTTTTTTCAATAATGAATCCAGATAAAACAAATACACATTGTTATTATTATTATTATTATTATACAGGATTTATATAGCACCAACAGTTTGTCCAGCACTTTACAATATCACAATACAATTCAAGACAAGATGGTAAGGAGGGCCCTGCCCGTGAGGGCTTACAATCTAAAAGGGAGTGGCAAGTGATACATGAGGGGGTAGCTGTGTAGGGATGAATTGTTTGAGAACGTGATGATTGAGTGGTTAGTTTGAGGTGGGATAAAGCATTGCTTTACATTTTTGCCCAAACACTTACACTCATCATGTCTCTGAGCAGCTGCTTCCAAGTTTCTCAGCTCAGCTTTCCTGAACTTCCTGTCCAGTACAACCCCATAAAAGACAGAGCAGACTCCAGCAACTGTTCATCTACTAGCCTGGAGAAGGGAGCAGGGAGCAGAGGGGGCCAGGGGAGAGGGGGGTAGCTTGATTTGCTGTATCTGTGTGTTTTTGTGGAGACACACACAGCTTATTGACCTCATAGCACCCTGCTTGAGAAAGGAGCCACCCTAAAATAGGAAGTCAGGACCAGTGCTCAGTGGACCAGCTGATTCTACAGGAAACTAAAACTTTTAAACATCAAAGAGCAGCATCCATTGTAAGTGATTTCATCAACATTTGAAAATAGCTTAAAATCCTTTTGACTTTAATATCATTCTAACTTTATTGGTATCACATAGGGGGCTAACATCAGCAAAGAGGATGTGACAGGTCCTCTTTATGGAGACATCGGGGGTCTGTTAGACCCCTAATGTCACTTAGGGACCCTAAAGAAACCGATGGGGCAGAGGCATGTAGAAACACATGGCAATGCAAAACACCAGTGGCGTGTAATAACTGGTACCACCAGGAACCTATAGGTCAGTTCAGAACAAGTTTACAGCCAGAAAAGTCTGGACATGTGTCCTATGTATTTGTTTCAGATCAATGCTAGGTAGTAACGGAAGGATGTGGTTGACAACTCTGGAACTTGCAACTGTCCAAACAAGTCAGCAGTTGCAGCACCCATATGTCTATTGTCACAGGTTCACTTTCAAGCGGTCAATAGCCCACAACAAACAGTAAAGTTTCAGTTTACTGCAGTAAGCTGAATTCTGATCTTCATATTTTGTTGTTTAGCATAGTTTATAATTTGTCTTAGTCTGGACTCACACCTACGCGACACCTAATCAGCATATTTTTTTGAGCGTTTCTTGCGCTTTTTTGCGTATGTTAAGTTGCACATTTTTGTGAGTAGATTTTGGTACATTCATGTCAATGAGCAAAACACGTGTAATAAGCATGCAAATAATCACAACACACGATTTTCAAGCATTTGCTATTGAGTCTATAGGACAAAACACACTGAAATCAGCCCCAAGGTAGCTCATGTAGTGTTTCCTGCGGCAGGCGTATTTCCGCTTACGACAAAACATTGATATGTGCACTGGGATAATAGACATGAATGGGATTCCTAGTGTTGAGCTGTTTGTCGCACTGATGTACGTGTGACAAACAGCTTAGTTGTGAAGGGAGCCTTAATAAACACGCCTACATGTACTTTGCAGAGCACATCAAGTTCCCTTGTTAGGTGACACACAAAGCTCTTTAAGGAAGGGTCCTCTGACATTTGTCTGCCGGTCATGTTTGACAATAACGTAAAAGTATGCAGACAAGCAGCTTCACTTCTTTTGTCTATTTGAATTTCTTGTAATTCCACCCAGACAGCTACACCCAGTACAAATGGTGAGGTATCTCTTTAGCATTTTATACAAGGTATGGAATGTGCTAACATAAACCATGCTGTGACGTTAATATTGAAGCAAAATACAATATGTAATGGTAATTATTAGGAAAGTATGACATTATGACATATACTTATATCTAGGTCAGTGGTTTGCTATATGTGATTAATACCATGGGTTGCTGCAAGCTAATCCAATATTTACTGCATACTGTATTACAATGAAGACCATATACAATATTCAATAAGATTTAATAATAAGGCAAACAATATCTAAAGTGGATCTATAGCCAAAACGTTTTTTTCTAGTTTTGGATGGAGTGGAGAAAGGTCAGAACCCCTGTCATGTTTTATTATATTCAGTGCTCAGTTAGAGAGATTTCCCCTCACTTCCTGTTCTGATGACATATTTTACCAGACAGGAAGTAAGGGAAAACCTGTCATGAGAAACAGACAACAATAAAAAGCTGGTAGGGTTCCTGCTTAACTTAAAAAAACCTTTTTATTTCTGTCAGTGTTGCTGTTTGAGAGTTTCCCTCACTTCCTGTCTGGTAAATTGGTGTCAGAACTGGAACTGAGGGAAAAGCACTCTAATTGAGCTCGATAGTGCAATAAAACCTGTCAGGGTATTTAATCCTTCCCCACTCCATTGAAAAGTAGAATCGGCTCAAAAAGTTTCAGTTTTGGATCGAATAGGAAAGAATTGCCACCCCTACCTTGTTTTTAATGTTACTTGTGTCCCCACTATGGACATTCTGCCTCTCTATTTGTCCAGGTTGCCATTGTGCTAAAAAAAGAAAGTAATCGGAAGTAAAACATTTTAGTTTCTCCTCAGCAAGTAAGGTGAAATGGTAAGGGGACATTTTTCATTAGTGTCATCTGTTTTGGTGACAGCTGTCTAAGAGGTGAATTGTATTTCTTAGAGATTTCCTCACCTGATGTTGTGACCTCCCATTTAGGAGATCTTACAACTTTGGATTCTACGGATACAAGAACCCTATAGTTATATGTACCCCCCTGCCTCCATTTTCATTAACATCTCAGATATGGGTAGTTAGGAGGAAAATTGCTTTACCCATTAAGCACACCCCCATCATTCCAAAATCCTTGAAGGCCAGCACACTAAAAACATACATTTCAGTTATTGTCAGATGATGAGGTCTAAACCCCCTACAGGATTCTGTGCTTGTCTCACATTGCCATGACATTACACTCCACAAGATGCATTATGAGGGTTATTAGTGCTGCAGCCACATTTTCTGTGAATCATAATCATCAGAGCATAACTCCCTCTCAATGGCCATAAACAGTGTGTGAAACTCTAACATATGGTAAAGACATGCTCCTTATACACATAGCATGTGGTCACTAAGGCTGTTGGGCATGAATGTTTTCAGACTGGCTACTCAATGCAGCCTGAATGTATTTCTTATATTTAGAAGTCATACATACAGTATATACAGTATCTATATATATCTATATATATATATAGATATATATCTATATATCTATATTACAATAACACCCTAACCGTCCACTCCGCTCATCCCAAGACCTCCTGCTTTCCAGCTCCCTTGTCAACTCCTCCCATACTCGCCTCCAGGACTTCTCCAGAGTCTCTCCCATCCTCTGGAACTCTTTACCCCAACTTGTCCGTCTATCTCCCACCTTGACTGCCTTAGGCGATCCCTAAAGTCTCATCTCTTCAGGGAAGCCTATCCCACCTCAACCTAACCACTGAACCATCACGTTCTCAAACAATTCATCCCCACACAGCTCCCTCCTCATGTATCACTTCTCCCTCACTTTTAGATTGTAAGCCCCCACAGGCAGGGCCATCCTTACCATCCTGTCTTGAATTGTATTGTGATCGTAATGTCTTCCTTATATTGTAAATTGCTGCGCAAACTGTTGGCGCTATATAAATGCTGTATAATAATAATCTCCAGACCATCTACAGACCAGCTGCAACAAAACCGCAAACACAGTAATTACAATGTTTTTTTATATGGCTAATTTGCATTAATTTCTAGAGCTTTTAAAAAAGTACAGCATGCTGCATTTTTTCTGATCTGTAATGCACAAAACCCCCCCCCACATGTAAACGCATACAAATGCTTCAGAGTGCACCCATGCAAATAAATTTGAATTCAACTCACTCTCTTACTCATGCAGACACATGGAGATAGTTCAATAAGGCATTTGCAACACATTTCTGGTGATTTTGTTTGTTGTCGGAAGCCTTGGACCAAATTCATGTAAACCCCAAAACATTTTCGCTGTTAGTTTTTTGAAGCGTGCAACAAATTCAAGTAGTTCTTATTTGTGACACTTTTACTGTATGGCGATATTGTTGTGAAATGGGAGCAAATAAGATCTCTTCCATGTTGAAGTAAATTGTTGATTGTATCGTATGTGTAAGTATTGTGTCTCATCTTTGAGACAATTCTGCGGCAACAGATTCTAAAGAGTATCTACAACACTCATTATAAATTCCAGGGACTGTCTCCAGGTCTTCATTACCCTCTAGTATTACAGATTTGTATTTGAAATGCCTCTAGAATCATAGTATGTTCTTAAGTTTAAAACTAGAACTAGTTTTAATCAATTGTCATTTTTTTTGCATTTTTATGCTGCAGTTTTTCTAATATGTTCATAATCATTTTTCTTTATTTTACAAACCTCTGTCTCCCTATCTCTTTCTTTTGCACTCTCTCTGGCAGCCTTCTCTCTCTTTCTCTCTCTCTCCCTCTCTCTCTCTCTCTCTCTCTCCAGGCCTTCAGCGCCCTCTAGTGCTATAGATTGGTATTAGTAAATTGGGTAATTTTTACTAAAGTCTTAAAAAAAAAAATAGCTGTAAAATACTCCAAGGGCTTGTTCACCCCATTTTCTGGTCCAGATCTGGAGCAGATCTGCAGATGCGGTGCTATGCGTGCAGTGCGTTTTTTGATGCGTTTTTACAGCGTTCCAGTAAAAAAAAATATTTTTGACGCGTTCATGTGTTTCCAGTCCATTTCCGGACCGGAGAAAAGGTGACATGCAGTATTTTTTCTGTCCGGACCGGACCGCTGGTAAGAACTGGAGCCCATAAAACACATAGGGAAACATTGGGATGCATTTTGGGTGCAGGAGCGCAAGGTTCTGGTCCGGACAGAATCAGTACATCGTGTGAACAAGCCCTAAATGCAGATTTTCAGCCTGCTCATGTAGGCACTGGTGGCTTTACCATCGCCTCTTCGAAAAGATTAGGATCCCAAACTTGTGAGAATACACTCCTGAACTGTACTGTGTCCTGCACTGACATAGCAGCCGGCAGATGGAACCACATTGCATGATGGAGAATCAGATATCTTACACTCTCTGAAGTGTGTTGGATCCTGAAGATTCTTTGGTCAGTGTAGCTGTTCAAGAGAGTGACGATTGGAGGCATGGATACGGGAGAGTTAAATATTAGTCCTCTTCTTTTACAGGGAGTCCCTTTAAACGTGACCATAGATGTCTTCTATCCTTTTGTTTACATCATTAGTGTGCAGTCTCAAGAAGAAAGACAGGTATTAATACTGGGTTTATACATTGTATTTATTAACACAGTGAGCTTTGATTTCCATTTTCACCCCTAATTTAGGCATTGAACACAGTTAGTGCTTCAAAGCTGAACTCCAGGCAAATAGCCAAATATATAGATACAGGGCTGTTTTACCTATCACAAATTTTGTGTTTTTATCTATCCAGTCCTGAGATTTACACAGCTCTGCCCGACAACACATCCCTTTCTGGCAGGAGAGAAGACCTCATCTTTCTCTGCTGCAGTTTCACTTTAACTTACAGGTCTCCTCCCCACCCTGTGACTGAGCAATGAAATAAGAAGCTACACACAAATGAGCTCAGCTCACTTTCATTCTTCTATTTCCTCCTATCAGCATGGTTGCTTGCACTGCAGCATACCAAAATGGCTTCTGGTGCTGCTTCAACCTCCCACTCTGCAAGCTCTGCTGAACAGACTGTACAGTGGGCTACTAGAGGATAATACCAACAGAAATGTATGTACTTACACAGCTTACATTTAAAAAAAAAAAATGGAATTGATCATTAATGATGTATAATGATTACAGAGCTGCATTAATGTGTGTCTTTTATATCTACCCGAAGTTCAGCTTTAGAGTGGAAGTTAAGGGATATTAATAAAAAGTTGCTGACAGGCAGGCTTATTTTGACAGTAGAGATTGTGTGAGTCTCTTTTGTCATATATCTTCTTTCCTGCCAATTACTTGCCAAGGCAAAGTAACTCATGTGCTGTGTGCATGCGGCGAAGACTTCGAACCTGGAAGAAGACTGGGATGATGAGGAAACTGACGAGAGAGGAGAGTGCTGACTTTGCAGTGCTGAATGGGATCACTTTGTCAGGTAAGTCTGCAATAATACTGTGCATACTATCACATTATGGCTCTTGCCCCCCCCCCCCTTTTTTTTTAGATTTTATGTTTTACCCTTTTTTATAACTCTTTTTTTTATTTTTCTAGACTTTACCTCTGCTTTAACATTCAAATACCTAGGAGACTGTATTATCTTGATTAATTATGAAATCGTGTTAATCCGTGAATCAATCAAACTTAATAAAAATGTGGAAATATACAACGAATATACATTTATACATATCAAATAAATTGAAAAAGTTTCTTAAGACAAGTGCTGTGTACTTCTTTTTTCAAACACCATGGGTACAATAAGGTGTTCCAAGTGTGGAAAGTTTATAAATTCAAAAAAGAGTTTATAAATTCAAAGAAACAGAAAAATGTTCCGTCATAATTGTTGGGGATGCGGGCTAATGCCGTACGTCTCCCCTCGGGGTGTGTACTCACCACAATGTAGTGGCTGTAGTAAGCAGCCTGAAACGCTTTGAAGGAAACAGATTTTCCCGGAGCCGTGACGTCCTCGCCGTAACTCTCAACGTTCCCCAGCCAGCAGACGGTTTGTCTCCAAAATGATATAAGAAAAGAGCCGCTCATTGCGTAGCAATTTCAAAAAGGATTTTATTTAAATCAATTAAAAAAAATATTTCGATCGGCAGACAGGATACTCTGTAGACTCCTGTGTCTGGTGTAGCATAAAGTTAGGCCCGCCCCTACGCGTTTCGTCTTACTGACGTCCTCAGGGGTTTAGCAGGTCTAACTTGCCATACCAGATCCCATCTCTATATAGTATAATCAATTAGCCAATTAGTGGTAAATTGCCATCCAGTATCATTCTGCCATTTAGTCTGGCAGAGTTACAAGTGTAAAAGTCAACCTTTAGACTATATAAATTAAGACCAGAACATACATGATTACATTTTAAACTATATAAATTACGACTTGCATGATTAAATAAAAAACTAGTCTAACACATAATGAGTCAATCTTCAAACATTAATAAAACAATAATAAACATAAAACCATGATGAACATGATAAACAACTGATAGAATGCATACATGATAAATGAAGTCGTAAATGAAGTCGTATGAATATTAATAGTAAATATGAATAATACATATACATATTTAGTTAAAATCATTATATGCTATTTAATAACATTTAAATTCTAAAACTTTTAAATTATATATTTGTAGACCTATATAGGTATACTAAACAGGAACATCTAAAAGAGGGGGGGGTTTGACAGGTGTTAAAATTCTAATGCTAAAATTATGCAACTATAGACACATCAGGGTTAGTTAAGACAGGAACACATAAAAGAGGTGATCATTAATTATAAAGTACCAAGTGTTTACTATGTGTCTTGTCCTACAAGTCTTTTATGAATCAGTTGGATAACTACCTATATAACAAGGCCCGTGATAGACAGGTATTGTATGAAATTAGTGGTCAGACACCGCTATACTATTTCTGGTGCATGAAACCTAATGGAAGGGAGCCTGTTTTGTCTCCAGCAGCAAATCTTTTTGCAGCAAATCTTTTAGGGCCCTTACCCCACTGGATTCGACATCATTGGATCCATGAGATAGTAATCGAGACCTCAAAGTTATCCTCAAAATTTGCCAATTACTGAAACGTGAGGTCAAAATTAGATAGTTACTTATTGTTTAAGAAGCAGTTCAGATCCAAATCTATGTTCAGTCACTTCGGTGTCTTGGTGTCCTATAGGAAGATCCACTTAGATTCGTTCTGGGAGATCTTACGGGTTAGGTTAGTACCCCTCCAGTGCTTTTCCACCCTATCAATTCCTATCACCTTCAATAGTTTCGGATCTTTATTGTGGAAAATCTCAAAATGGCGTGAGAGGCTGTGTTTATTAAATCCCTTTTTGATGTTATTCACATGTTCCTCTAGCCTTTTCTTAAGCATTCTCATCGTCCTGCCGACATACTGTAACCCACAGGGAGAGCTTAGTAAATAGGTAACGAATTTACTGTTGCAAGAGATACATTTTTTAATATCAAATTCTTTGTTGGTTACACTCGACTTAAATGAGGTGATCTTTTTTTCTAGTCGAAGTAGTTCTGCAACAGATGCAATTCCGGCAGGGATAGAATCCTACTCCATTGAAAAACGACATTTTATGTTTGGGTGGATCAAGGACATTGACGGCAACTTTAGTTTTTCAATTTGGTGCCTTCCGACATATCATTTTCGGTTTGTTTGGTAAAATCGGTCCTAAGGTCTTATCCCTTTGAAGGATGTGCCAGTGTTTCTTAAAAATTTGTTCGAGTTGCTTGTACTGAACAGAGTAATCTGTAATAAATGTAACTCCGGGGGTCTCTTTAGTTTTGGTCGGAGGTTTAAGTAATTCCCACCTGTTTTTCTTCAAAGTGGTATCTTGGATTATTTTTAATTTGTCCTCCATATAACCCTTCTCCTTGAACCTTTCAGTTAGTACATTGGACTGTTTTATAAAGTCTGCATCACTGGTGCAATTTCTTCTGATTCTGGTGTATTGACCTTTGGGAATCCCTTTAATCCAGACCGGATGATGGGAGCTGGATACAGGGATATATCCATTCCTATCTGTAGGTTTAAAATATGTGCTGGTTACTAATATATCTCCATTTATCTTAATATCCAGGTCCAGAAACTGGATATTTCGATCACTTATGGTGCTTGAAAAAGTAAGATTATATTTATTGGTATTTAATTCCTCAATAAATAATTGTAAGGAATGGATATCTCCCTCCCATATTACTATGATGTCATCAATATATCTTTTCCAGAGTTTGATGTTCCTGATTTCTTTATTGAAGATGGTCTCTTCCTCCCATTTAGCCATATACAAATTTGCTAGGCTAGGTGCAAACTTTGCCCCCATGGCAACACCTTTCGTCTGGAGTTAGTAATGACTCTTGTACCAGAAGAAGTTTTTTAGCATAGCAAATTGTAAACTCTCTAAAATAAACTCCTTCTGTTCAGTTTTATATTCCGCATATTTTTCAAAGGCCCAATTCGTGGCTTCTATTCCTCCTTGGTGCGGAATTACTGTATAAAGTGAAGCCACATCTATAGTTGCCAATAAAGTATTTGGTTTGCACTCAATATCCTTTAGAATGTTTAAGATATCTTTGGTGTCCTTAAGGTAGGATCTAGTTTGACGTACTAGCGGTTGCAAGTGGAAATCTATAAATTCCCCCAACCTTGCCGTTAGGGAGTCTATCTCACTTACTATGGGTCGTCCTGGGGGATTATTTATATCTTTATGGATCTTGGGGAGGAAGTAGATAATGGGGGTGCGACTGACTGAAGGAATCAGATATTCCTTCTCTTTTTTCGTTAAAAGTGTTCTTTTATACGCCCCATTGATCATTTTCTCTAATTCCGACCTATAGGTAAAGGTGGGATTTTTCTTAAGTAGTTCGTATGTGTGGGGTGTGTCTAGAATATTACCCATCTCTCTTTCGTAATCTTTATCCATCAAGACCACTTTGTCTGCAGGTCTTATCACCAAATTCTTTCTACCTTCAAGTTCCTGTAACCCTTTGTTAATAAATAATCTATTTTGGACGTTCCTATATTTTAATAATTTCATATCCTCTTCCACTAGATTTTTAAACACCTCTATGAAATGATTCCCAGCTGGTTTGGGGTTGAACACCGACTGGTTTCTGAGTGAGGATTGAACATAATTGCTATTAACCTGGGGTTTCTGATTGATGGATAGAGGGGGTATGGAGGAGTAGTATTTTTTAATATTTAATTTCCTAATATATTTCTGGATGTCGATGTAAGTCTGAAATGTATTCAAATTTGTGACAGGGGCATATTTAAGTCCTAGGTTGAGGACTTGCTCCTCTTCCTTGCTTAGATTTACTGAACTTAAGTTAAAGATTCCTTTACCTATATTCTCCTCCCTCTTTTTGTGTGGAATCTTTCTGCCCCCCCTGCATCCTCTCCTCCTCTGTTTTGGGACCCGTACTCTTCTCTGTGTGGATGGGGTGTTTTACAGGTGTCTCTCCTTCCTCTTTGTATCCAGCCCCCTCTCCTTCCTTGTGTCCTGATCTTTAGCCACCATTGAAGGCTCCTGTTTTGTGATATGCACTTAGTATTGTGAAAGTAGATTATACTATGGATTCAACTTATCAAGTAAATGAATAAATAATAACTGCTGTGCTTTAAGTGCATCCAACAAAAAGTGAAACCACCCACAAAATATAGCTGAACAGTGCAATGCACTTAATCAAGATAATAAATAAATGCAATACCTTATATATGTTCTTTGCATCAACCTTATACCATCTAATATTCCATATCAACGTGATAAATTATTAGTGCTCTATAGTGCCAATTAAATAATATATACTCAAACAAAACCATCCGTGTTATTTATCAAAAAAAGTGTCCATAAATCAGTAATCAGTCCATGAAATAGGGGTCTATTCACAAAGCTGCCGAAGGATCTAGCTGTAGCTTCGGCTGATCCTTCGGCTAGCTTCAACCCCAGGACCCCTTCGGTTCAGTAGAACCGAAGGGCTGCTGTACGGACTATTCACTATAGCCCGTACAGTGATTAATGGTCCCCTTCTAGTGACTGACAGCAGCAGAGGGCGGGTGCAATAGCTAGTTTGCTATTGGCTATTGCAAAGTGAAATAGCCAATAGGAATCTAGCTATGCATTCCTATGGTGGGTTTTGTTTTTATTCTGACGGCAGCAGAACCGCCCGGCCAATAGAAAACAGTTGGGCGGAGCTCGCTGTCACTGCTAGCTCTGCCCAATCGGCTTCTATTTTATTTTTTCTACCTTTTTTACTGTTTTTCTATTCTGCTTCTGCTATTCACTCACTGCTGTTCGGCATCTTTGAGAATAGGTCGAACAGCAGCGAGTAGCCTGCCGGAGGTTCGGCTCAGCCGATCCAAATGTTGGATCGGCTGAGTCGAACTCCTTCTGCATTTCGGGTCGGCCGAACATGCTGAACATGTTTGGCAGACCCGAATGTACGCAGCAAGCCGATGTACGGCTGATTTTAGTCGGTGTTTGGCTGAAATCAGCCATACCAGACTGAAGTGAATAGCCGAACCGCGTTCGGCTCACTTCACTTCGGGTCGGTTATTCACTCGGCTGCCTACGGCAGCTTAGTGAGTAGACCCCATAGTGTTTCACTCTCTATTCCACTAAGGCCCGGATTCCCCACAAGGCCACCAAGGCCCGGGGCAGAGGGGCAGCAGCGGTGTCCTTGTGGGGAAGTTCCGGCCGTCGGGCGGTAAGTTACCTTCTCTACATTTAGTCCTGCTTTGTACAAGCAGGACTAAATGTAGAGTGAGGCAGCCGATTGTTCGTTTACATGTGAACTTGGCGATGTCGTGAGATGACATGTAAACAGTCTGCAGCCTCCTCCCCTCCCCCCTGCACTTACCTCTCTCCTCTGGTTCCGCCCTCTGCCGCCGAGTCCATCTCCTCATTGCAGTGAGCGGCAGGGTTAAAGGTAACCCTGCCACTCCATGTAGACATTGAGAGGGGAGAGCTGTGCTCCAATTGCTATTACAAAGGGGATTGTTTTCTTCTGTGTGATAGCAATAAAGTTAGGTGGGAAAAAAAATGAAATTGATAAATAAAAATAAAAATTAAATAAATAGAAATTTAAAAAAATAATATGAAATAATTAAATAAAAAAATGAAAATGTGATTAAAAAGTAAAAAATAATAAGAAACAAATTATTAAAAAATAAGAAAATAATTATAAAAAGTAAAACTCCAATGTGCTTCTGCCAATAAGTGCTTACCCAGTGACTCATTTTCTGCACTCACCAGATTTGTTTGACCTCTGAAATCAAATGGTCAAAAACGCGAGATCTGTGTAGTTAGGAGCCTGTTATTGAGTAGGGTTTGGTTTGCTTTTTACCAAAGTTCTTGTTATGACCCATATTGTTATTGATATTTTTCTGTAGGAATGTATCCATTCCACACATTCTATGCAAAGAAAGGTGGTCTATAGATATGAGTAAAATTATAGCTCAGTATTATAAAGACCGTTGTGATAATAATTGGTTGCAGAATGCACCAATATAACTGACAATAAACAATAAAGATCAGAGGTATTATGGACCAAGTCACATTCTTTGGATGGGGTAAACTCAGCTCAAAGGTAGCTGATTCGTTTTCCAGAGGTACAGTTTCTCTTTTAAACACTAGGTGGTGCAATTGTAGTATACTACTAGTTGTATTCCATCCAGAGAAACAAAAAGAGATACTAAGACAGCCCTTATAGAATATTATTTTCTAACTATATTAATATAAAATAAACATAAAGAGCTACAGGTTTGTGATCTAGGCAGAAAGAATAATTGGTCTTTACCAGTTGTGGTAGAGTATTGTAAGCAGTGATATGATGGTGTCTCTTTTGGAGGTTTTCTCTTTGCAATTAGATGAAGGCCAATACCCCAAAGAAGTTGTGGGCACCTTCTAATATTGCTCCACTAGGTAAGTAGTATTCAGTTTTCTCCCCCCGTCTTCTCAGTGACGTGTGGGAATAATACAGTAGCCGGTGAAGAGCAGCACTTCAAAGATAAACTACTATATTAATATATACTGGTGGTGAAATGCCCAATAAATACATTGCTTAGAAGGTAGGTTACCACAGAGCTTGTGGTAGGGGATGAAATGGTGGACATAAGATCAAAATAACAGTTTGAATCAAATTTAGCAACTGGATCTTGGATCTTGTAGGTCTAGCTGACTGATACTTCATTTAAGCCCTTGTATGACTTTTGCTATCTAAGGTGCCCTGCTTTTGCCTTGCCTGTCATCTCCACCATCGGTGAGTGGAGGAGGCTCAGGAATGATGGCCATTTAATGGTTTGCTTTCCATGATTGTTTTGTTAGCAGTTAGGATTCCTGCTTACAGGAATACAGCAAGTTTTCTCTTAAATGTAAGCGGGATAAGTACCGGAATTTGACTTGGTATCAGCCTTTTGTAGTCTACTGTACAGTCTGTACAGCAGGGCTTAGGCCCCGTTCACATTGAGCAATTTATCACGCGGTAATTCCCGCGATATCGCGGCAATTTACCGCGCGATATCGCTCTCCAATGCTTCTCAATAGGGCAAAGGGTCCTGCTGTCGCGGGTCGTGCGTCGCTACAGCAGGACCCTTTTTGGAGCGGATTTAGGCGCGATTCAAGCTTGCTCAATGCAAGCATTTGCGCGATATCGCACAACAAATCGCGCGATATCGTGCAAAATGCAAATCGCGCGACAAACGCGCGATTTGCGAACCGCTCAATGTGAACGGGGCCTTAAAGAGAAGGAGGGAGAAGCAACGCAAGAAGCCACTTAGGTGTGCTACAGTTCAAGAAACCATGGTAAGAGGAAGAAAAAGCAACATAAACACCGGCACCACCCATCAGGAACACAGACAGCAATAAAAAAAACAAACAACAGTTCTAACGCCTCAGAAATTGTACATTTAAGGGGCACATGTATTTTGCATTTAAAATTATGTGCAATGACATTTAGCATTGCACTAGCAACAAGGTAATGTTTATGTGTTTATCAGGAAGTATCTGTGTAAGTATCTGAATGTCACACTCTTGTGAGAAATTTGTTTCCTCATAAATTAACCACACTAGCTAATGATGACATTTTATGATATGGCTATAGAGTTGCAGCTCATACATACAGGGGGGAATTTATAATTGCACTTACGCCTATTTTTACTCTTATCTGTTTGCATGTAAAATATTTGGCTTTATTTGCACCAAATTTATTATCCCAGATGTCTTCATAAATGCCGTTTGTAGATTACTTCTTAAAACTGTCTTTAAACCATCGTATGTCCCCCAATGCTTGCTGAACTATTGCGAATCGAGTGCAAATCAAATCAATCAATACAGGAGTTCGAGCACAGCACTGTGCTGGAACTCCAGTGACAACCTGTTCTAATTTGCCGTGGTCCAGGGTGCCCCAAAAGAGTGGGGGACCCTGAAGACCATGGCGGGGATGAAGCCAGCGGGCGGAGACAGAGCCAGCGGGCGGTGAGAGAGCCGGTGGGCGGTGACAGGCAGTGGGCAGTGACCAGCCCCAAAGCTGAAGAACAACAGTGAGAGATTGCAGTGGGCGGGGCAGAGAGATGGCAGCGGGAGGGGGAGTGACAATCAGGCAGGTTTACTTTGCGCAATAATTAGAAGTGATCAAAAGGACTTCTTAGTTTGCGAGGGTTTTCAGAGGTATTCTGCACGTTTACTCAGACCGCAAAACAAGTGCACATTTAGGCACTTGCGAATCGGCAAAAAACAGGCGCAGATACTCACAAATTAAAAACCAGCGCAGGCAAGGCTAAAAAACGGGCGCACGGGGGTGATCGCAGAGACTAAGGAGGATTTGCACGAGAAAAGGCAAAGAAAAGAGGCGCAATTACTTTGATAAATTCCCCCCACAGTATATAGATTACAACTTTCTTTAAACCCAATTGAACAATTTGAATGTCAAATTCACTGCAAAGGCCATGTAAAAATAAAGCTATCGATTAAAAAAGAAGAAAAATAAATACTTATCTCAGTCCACGCATTTAAAGCTACCAGGGGACGTGGGTGACGGCACCATGGCTCACTTATGCCTCCTGGGATTGCTGGGATTTTTAAATCCTTTGTGAATGCACTCCAGCCCATGGTGTAGTCTTGCAAGATTTCAAGCCCCCTGCTATCCCATAGCATGGTGACATTGCCCGCATAACCGACAAACGTATTTTTCTTTTAGCAACAGCTTTATTCTTCGATTGCTTTTGCGGGTGATTTGACTTTTGGGGATGGGGGGCTTTCAATAGAGCAGACCTTCCATTTTCATAGAAGAGCCACTCTAATATTGAACATTAAAGGGTTCAAGCCTGTTTATTCTAGGTGGAATCAACATTTACCACTGTAATTAAGGTATTGTTTATGTTAAGCATCGATATTGTTGATATGCTTATGGGATGTGATTATTTGTAGGCTATTTTTCATATATAAAAAAAAAATTTCACTTCTCCTTCCTAAATTACTCACTCCAGCTAGAGAGATGTGCCAAATAAAAGTCCGTAATATACTTCTCTTTTTACTAGTTTGCCTAATTCATTTGAATAATTTTGCATTGATCTGCAAATGAATAACATATTTATATCATATTTTAAATTATGCTTATTTGAGCTCAAAGTATGGTAAAACCCATAAGAAGAGTTCCTAGGCATAGAAATTAGGGCTGGTAATGATTCAAATTTTCCTGTTCGATTAATCGAAATGTTTTAAAATCGATTAATCGATTAATTTCGATTAATTATATAAAGGTTTAAACCTTTCCGGTAAAAAGTGTTTCTCTCCCGGGCGGCCGGGAGAGTTAGGATGTGTACTCCCCGGTCCATCGGACATCGACGTCACTGGACTCCTCCCCTTCCCTTCGTTAGCCGACAGAGCCACTTGTGGAAGGGGGAAGGAGTCCGGTGACGTCGCGGACATCGACGGAAGACCCGGAAGCCGGCGGAGAGGTGAGTACGGATCAAAATAACCTTTATCAATCAAAATAATTTTGATCGATCAAAAAAATTAACGATTAATCGAAGGATTAATCGTTAATTTCCGCAGCCCTAATAGAAATATATATGCAGTATGTAGCAACCCTGCCTGCACTTGAGAAAGTTCTGGAGCAAAAGACAAAAAAGAAAAGGCGAAAGGACTACATGACAGGGTGGACAGGCAATCAGGAAGAAAGGGGTAAAAGTAAGAAAAGGGGGGTGTGGTGGTGGTCACTCACCTTGATTAGCCGGTACAAGTTGTCCAGGAGGAGTCTCTGTGGTGGTCTGAGGGGCAAAGGGTGGTCAGTCAGTCTGGAGCTGTCACACGGCACAGACACTTCACCTGTCTGCTTCTTTTGACCTTCGAAGCAAAAAGTTCAGATTTTCACATCTGTCACACAAGACCTTCCGGCCACCTCACCTGGCGATGCTCCGGTCAGTGAGGCAGCTCAGCGTGGGACATGTACAGCCGCCCGTGGGCTCTGGCCTGTCTCACGCTGAGGCCGGC
Source organism: Nanorana parkeri (assembly GCF_000935625.1). NCBI lineage: Eukaryota > Metazoa > Chordata > Amphibia > Anura > Dicroglossidae > Nanorana > Nanorana parkeri. The sequence goes on from NW_017307007.1 coordinate 373,010, forward strand.
GGCCCCACCTCCTCCATCTCCTTCAATGTGTCTGGGCTGTCCGTGTCGGTGCCTGACCCAGCGGTGGCCTTACAGAGTGTGCGCCGCGCAGGCAACTGACTGCAACAGGAGGGTTCTCCCAGGGCCGCAGGTGACCTGGCGACATCCCTGGCGTGAGTGCCGGGCCTTTGGCAGTCAGTGAGGTCTCTCCTGATGTGCTTATCATGTCTCCTGTCCTGGACACTGTGCTGGAAGCCTGCAACTCAGGGAAGGTGTCTGAAGAAGATGCCATGGATGAAGATGTTCCACTGGCTTCATGAACTACGGCTGTTGGGGGTGCTCCTAGTCAGCCAGGTGAGACCAATTTTGCTTCTTCTACTTTAACTAATGCTTTTTGTTATTTTTAAAAAAAAATGTATGGGGTTTGTGGGGGGTTGTTGCCAGGGGCTTCTGCTACAGGTTCTTTTTCCATGGGTGGGCCCCCTCAAATCCCCCAAGGAACTTCAAAATTCATGATATTCTTAACAGTTTACACTCTGTTGGGAAGGGTTTCTGCTGCCTCTATGCCAGTGGGGCCTGTGGAGACCTGGTTGCCATGGACAACTACTGCAGAGGTAAGTTTACCTGTCCCCGTTGTTCAGCCCCCTTGCTCGGTTGCTGTGTCAGCTCAACCTGACACTTTGGGGAACCCCGGTGACTCCACTTCCCCACTGGAGCCTGCTGAGAAAGCTCCTTCAAAGATGACCCAAAAAGGGGCAGAGTCGGCGCGTTATGAGATCTATGTTTGTTTCGAGGGCCCCTTAACCTCGCGCTTGAGATGAGACCTAGGGAAAAAATTTGGACAGGTGAGATTTTTTCCCTCCTTCCCCTAGAGAAGTTTAACTTGGACAGGGTTAAACTGGATGATAACAAAAAAGAGGATGAGGAGAATTGTCGCTACCGCCATATCCCATGAACCTTTACAAATTTGTTGCAGGCCTTTGCTATCCTGGCCAGTGTTATTGGGGGAAAAGGCACCTGAACACTGCTCCCCCCACCCCCTTTTTTGGTACCTGGATGCCATAGGGGAAGGATATCGAATATGACAAACAGTTTCGTCAACAAAAAGCCATTAGGCCTTCTATTCGTTAGGACCACAAGGACATTAGCCTCTGGATGATGCTGATGACCTCAGCTCGGGTGTCCACCCCCTAATTGCAAGGGGCAGTCGGGAGTTCCACTGCTTTGGGACAACCGGCCGCCAGACAAATAGGTCTTTGTTGGTAGTACTGGTAGTATTGATGGAACCTGCATGTTTGGAAGTTGCTGCCTCTTCAAACATGAGTGTTCCGGATGTGAGGGAAGTCATACTTTCTCAAGATATTTCAAACAAGGCAGGGGTCATGCCAGTGATTCTGCGGGAAAGAGGGAAGACTCCAATGAGGGTGGAAAGGATGCGTTCCTTACTAAATAGATATCCGGATCGGAAAGCAGCTTCCCTTTTAGAATCAGGTTTTTCAGAGGGTATTCGGATTTCATGTTCCATGTCTGTTATTTCGCTGTTTGCAAACAATTTAAAGTCTGCCCTTTATCATCCCTTTATAGTGACGAAGAAGGTTTTCAAGGAGGTAAGTCAGGGTCGCATGGAGTGCCCCTTTTCTTTTCCACCTTTGGAGAACATGGTGGTTTCTCCACTTGGGGTGGTTCCAAAAAAGGAACCAAACAAATTCCGCTTGATACATAATTTCTCCCATCCCAAAGGTGGATTGGTTAATGATGTGATTGACCAAACTACTAGACTTACATGCTGAGGTGCGGGCTGCTAGTAGGAGAAAAAAGTTGCAATTGCGGAATTTGGAATCCCTTCTGGGTAAGTTGAATTTTGCCTGTTGAATAATGCCCATGGGTAGAGTATTTTGCCACTGTTTGTCAGCAGCGACTGCTGGAGTTAGGAGGCCTGGATATTTTGTGTGCTTGTCGATAGAACACAGAGATGACCTGGCGGTTTGGAATTTCTTTTTAGAATCTTTTAATGGCCATTCTTTATGGCTGGAGGGTCCTGTTAGGAAATGAGGATTTGGAGCTTTTCACAGATGCGGCGGGTTTCTCGGGTTATGGTGCGTATTTTCAAGCTAGCTGGAGTGGGGAGCCTTGGCCTGAGGAATGGTGAATGGCTGGGTTGTTAAAAAACATGGTCCTGTTAGAACTGATTCCGGTAGTCTTGTCAGTTGTCATATGGGGCCCTATCTTTCACAACAAGAAAGTGAGGTTTAACTGCGATAACATGAGGGTTGTACAAGCTATTAACAGCATTATGGCTTCCTCCCCACCAGTTATTCGCTTGCTGCGGTATTTGGTATTGTTTGCAGCTTAATACCTTTGTTTATGCAGTTCATCTGCCTGGAGTTTCTAATACCTTATCCAACTCCTTATCTAGTTTTCAATGGGACAAGTTCTGTGTGTTGGCGCCTGATGCGGACCAATGTGGGGTTCCTTGTCCCCGGGATCTGTGGAAACTGCCTTGGAGTAATCTTGGGCCTGCTTCGTAGGTCGGTAAGCTGCCAGACATGGGCGTCATATGCGAAGGTATGGCGGGGTTGGTTTTTGATGGTGCAGGAAGCTGGTGAGGTTTTCCTTTGTGAAGTGGGTACGGAATTGTTGCTTTACTTTATTAGTCTAAATATTTCACAGGGTGTGTCCGTGCCTTCGATAAATCATAAATTGTCAGGTTTGGCATTTGACATTTGGCAGATTTTGTGGCATGTCAGGTGGTAAAAAGGTTTGCGCAAGGGTCATCGGCACCCAGGAGGGCGTCGGCCGGTTACATTTTCTATTTTGGGTAGTGTGTTAGCTCAGCTTCCCCAATGCTGTTATTCTACTTTTGAGGTGTCCCTTTTCAGGGTGGCTTTTATCTTGGCATTCTTTGGGGCTTTTTGCATCAGTGAATTGGTCAGTCCATCAAAATGTGTTCCCCGGTGTATTCTAGCTCGTGTCATGTTGATACTGCCCGAATCTGTTAGGATTCTTATCCGCCACTCTAAGCCTGATCAACTCAACAAGGCAGGTGGGTAGTCCTCCAGTTGTGTTCACAGATCGTTTCTATGTCCTGTCTTGGTTGTGAGAGGCTTCCTAGTGGTTCGCCCTCCTCGGGATGGCTCCTTCTTGATTCATGCCGATGGAACAGTCCTTTGCCGTTTTCAATTCATTTCCATTTTCCGCACTTGTTTATCTCGGGCTGGGTGTGATGCTAACCTTTTCTCCTCCCATTCCTTCTGTATCGGGGCTGCCACAGTGGCTGCCAGATGGGGCCTGGGGGAAGCTGCGTTGAAGTGCATTGGGAAATGGGAATCCAATAGATATTGTTTGTATATTTGACCTCATTTAGTGTAAGTGTTTTTGTGATGCGCTCTTTTCAGCACTAATTTTCTCCTGCTGTCATTGTTTTTGTTTAATTTTAGGTGCCGGTCCTGGCCTCATCTGGATCCTGGAGCATTCATATGTTTTTTGGGGGGCCCGGCGTGTGGATGTTCGTCCAGAGGGCAGACAGCTCAGTGTCCGCAGGAACATAGCTAATGTCGGCTGAATAGGTTTGCCTGGGATGTTATGGAGTTGGGTTGTCCCTGAGGTAAATCATTTTGCCTGGCTGGACAGGGCGTCTGATGTATTGCTCCTGCATGTTGGCTTGCACCTCCTAGTGTTTAGCTCGGTCTGTGGACCGTCTAAACAAAGCCTGGATTAAAGTGAATAGGGAGGTCGGGAGGTTTGTAGTTCGAAATGGGGGTCTGGTGGTGCATCATTGTGAGCTGGAAATTGACACTTGGCAATACCTACGTGGGGATGGTGTAATTCTTAATGCCGCTGAATGGATATGTAGATTTTGGGTTTGAAGGATGGCATTCAACGAGCGTTGAGGGCTTGGAGGGGCGTCCAAGGGTGAGGTCCCCCCTTTGTTACTGTGGCGGGTTCAACAGAGGGAGGTCTAAGAACTATGTGTAGGAGGTCTCTGCTGTTAATTCCTATTTTGTCCCTGAGTCGGTGCATTGCAGCTTTGGGCCAGTAGTTTAAGGGGTACGCAGCTATCTACTGTATCTGAGTAATGGTGACTTCACAGACCTCAAGCCAAATAGGTGTAGGGATACATTTGTAATTAGACTGTTATAAGTAATGTTTTAAGTGGAAGTTTTATTTCGATTGATATTTTGTAATAAATGGCTGCTACAGCCATATATCCAATCCGGTATGGTCTCTTATTTGGGCATGGGAGTTCAGGAAGGATTAGGTGCTGTAGTCGGCTTGTTTCTAGAAGGGAATGAGGGCTGTGTCTTAACCTGTTATGTGACTATTACATTTAATGGGGGGAACCCATCACAACTGGAGCAGTTGCCCATGCTAAGTAATCCGTTTATCTCTTTCATTTTCAAAGCTTAACTGAACAAAATGAAAACAGAAGCTGATTGGTTGCTATGGGCAAGATTCGGTCTTCTCCAGTTTTTATGTATTCCCCAGTGTGGTTATTACTGGACTGTAGTCTGTGGATCAATTGTTTTGTGTTCTGCAGGATTTCCCTAAGTCTTGTAGATTGATGAATTAAACCTGTTGCTAGGATGTGGACTTAGCATACAGTGTAGGGGGGTCAACTACAAGGCTATAAATATGTATTTGACTCTGACCAATCCCTGAGCAAGCTGACTCAGAGGTATGGCTGGGAGAGATGATAAATATTTGGGAGAAACTTCCCAGAAGGCCCTTTCCCCTGGGGCTTCTACCTGGGAGGAGGTCTGTGGGACTATGTGATGACAAGGCCTGGGCCTCAGCATGTGCCATGTGGTGGGGGCTCGGAGGCCTAACTTATGGCTGGAGTGAATACTTGATGGAGGCTGAGTTAGAGGGTTTTCTTGCTGGAGAGTGTCGCAGAGGAGCTGAGAGGAGCTGCCTTCTGGACATGTAAGAATGATTAATCGCTCAGGTACCATATACAGAGGAACAGAAGCCAGTTGGTGCTCTACAAAGACTATGACTGCCTTTACAGGATCATAGATTTTCCTGGCTGTTCTCTGCTCAAGAATCTACTTTATTTTTGGTCGCTCTCATAGGACCTGATGCTATTGATGTTGCTATTGGAGAAGATACTATTTTGTGCTTTCAGGGAACCTGGAATCCTAGACGCTCTCTCCTGATCTTTATACTACTGAACTATAAATCTTAAAAAGGCCCTGAGACTCGAGCCTGTTCATTGCCAGAAGTGTGGATGATGCCGGAGCTGACAAACTGGGATGGTAACTGCAAAACAGGTAGGAGGACCCAAAATCACCAGTGGCTTGTTCGGGGGTCATTAAAACAGCATTGCATGTGGCAGACAATAGATGTCTCCCCCACCTCTATTCAAGCTTGGATTCTCCATTTTTACATAAATGGTGTCTTTCACATCTCTTTTAAAACCAGTCCTCCTCCCTGTCTAGGATGCGTACTTGACTGTCTTCAAAGAAGTGACCTTCACATTCACCATATTTATTCCCAGATCATTTTTTAAAAGTCATTCTGAATTGAGAAAGCTGGTTGGATGACCAGTGAAAAGTCTTCAAGAAAAAATACAGCAAGTCCAGTTGCCTTGAGTTATTTTTTTTACAGATATACCATGACCTGGAGGAATGAGAACCTTCACAGACACTGCTCTGGGGGACATGTACCAATGCAAAACATTTTTTTAAAATTCCATTTGGTTGGAAGCAGTGGTTTAATAATGCTTAAAAGGCAAAATTAAAATGCACAATTCCTTTAAATGAAGGGGTGATGTATACAACATGTACAGCAAAATTTACATTAAAAAAAAGACATTTAAATTGCTGGAATGTAACAGCTAATAGCCACTTAATTCTGTGAAAATAAAATGGCAGGTGATTCCCTACATCTATAGGAAACCCTTATTTTAAAGAATATTCTATAGATGTTAAGGGGACACCAAACAAACACCCAAAAAACCAAATTGGCATGAGGTCCCCCAAAATCCATTACCAGACCCTTGTCCAAGCAGCAGCCCGGCAGGCCACAATAGGTAAGTAAATGAGCGTATGCCCCCCCTTCTGAACCATACCAGGCCACATGCTCTCAACATGGGGGGGGGGGGGGGCCTTTGCCAGGGGACATAGCCCTGGCAGAACACCTTGTCTCCATGTTGATGACGACAAGGGCCTTTTCCCTACAGCCCTGGTCTGGTGGTTGTCAGGAATCCCCAGATGCTGCCTCCCCCACCATGTGAATGAGTAAAGTAATAACAAACAAAAAAATGAAAGTGTAAATAACAACACAAAACATTTTGACTGATTCTTGTAAAAAATACAAAACCCCAGAAAAGTCCAAAGTTGCATATCCATTGTCAATCACGTTGTCCAGCCCTGACCAATGGACATGTCCATACTAGACAGGAGACTATTGCCAAATGACAGTTTCTTATCATGTTCACCATGATTGATGAGGATCTGCATTGCTGGATGATATGATTGATAATGCATGTGCAACTTGGGACTTTTTGGGTTCTTTTAATTTTTTTTAATAAAAGACTTGTTAAACATCTGCATGTCATTATTTATACTTTCACTATTTTGTGAATGAGTAGGGGTACTATGTATAAAGAAAATATCATAGAATATCAAATTATTAACCTGTACTGTACATAGGGAACATCATTTAACATTGAGTAGTTCCTGCATTTAATTGACAACAAGTAAATGGTTCAGCCTGCCATGCATCTATAAAACCGTTTCAGACAGCCCCCATGTTCATAAATCAGTTTTTTATATGTAAGTATTTTATTGAGCTCTTTTTCCCATTGCTCTACAGTAGTAGGCACCTGCAGTAGGCAGCACCTAATACAAGAAAATATGCAGGTAAGTATTTAACTCTAAGGACTTAGAAGAGCCCAGCAAGCAAAACCGAGGGTCTAGCTGTACCAGAGAGCCCATAATATTGTGTAAAAAGGTTATTTATTATTTACATCCAGTACGCTTATATTTGTGGACAGGAGCAAAGCAGATTAAAAAAAGTGCCAGAAGCCCCCTGAACTTGATTGGTGTTAGGTGCAGTGGAGTAAAATAGGTGGGTGAGCTTGTTGGTTGATTTCAGGCAAACTTACCAGTGGCTTGCCAAGACCTCTCCCAGATCCTATTATCAACAGGACCCAAATTAGCCTACCATGAAGGTAGGATCCTAGAATGCTACATATAATCTGAAATCATTTGTCTGGGGTAAGCTCTGAGCCTAGTGGCAACCAAGCAATTATCTGCAAGCACAGACAATGTGCACCCAAATTGCCTGGTGACTGCATATCTAAGCTAAAAGTAACAGAAAAACATAGAATTCAGCAAATTAAAATGTTCTTTCAACAACTGAAAGGGTTTGAGTGGTCTGCCTGCTAAAACATGAGCTAGGCGGGTAAAATCATGTCACCGAAACTCGGGATGTGGCACATCATAGAACGTAAAGATACATTTTGTATGACAAAGTATGATTAGTATTTACACCAGTGGTGCTTAATTTGGACATAGCTATTTCTGGAGACATTGGGGTTGAGTTACTAAAGGCAAATCAGCTGTTGCAAGGGAATTTGCACTTTGCAGGGATTGCGAACGTGGTGAAATTTCACTTTGCAAAGAATACCCAATCATATGCAAGGAAAATAAAAATGTTTTTAATTTTTGCTTGCATATGATTTGCTGATGGTACTCAGCAGATCTTCAACTCCTTTACTAAGCTAAGGGAAACTTCCACTGCAAAGTGCACCTTCCCTTGCAATGGTAACGGCTTATTTCCCTTTAGTAAATCAATTTCACTGGGTCAACATTAGATTGGAGGAATGTGGGCCCACATAGCCCTTATAGTAAGGGAATCCAATGGGAGTGTAGTACTACTAGGAGCCATAAGGTGCAGGTGCCTCAATATTTTGCATACTTTTAAAGAAGAACTCCAGGAATGTAAAAAGTCAATCCTTGCAGTGGGGCTACCCCTGCACTGCAAGTGTTACCTGCTCCAAAACCATTTACAATATTGCTATTGTGATGGAGTGTGCTTAGAAAGGACTCAGATATATATATAGTTAATAAATATTTATTTTGATTCTTGTTTTTCTAAAAATCATACAGTTTGATAAAAAACAATTCACTTATAGTGATACTCATGAATATCTCCAAATAACATGTCACTATCAATGCTTTTCCTCTACTGCTTATTAATATAATCTATGACATCATCCACAGAATCTGTTGCTGCAACTAGTGATCTAGAATAATATGCATTGCTCCATGACTCACTGCTAAAGTTTGAATTCATAAATTATAATCAATTTATGAGCTAAAGGGTACTAACATTTATAAAACAACATCCTGGGTTTGTCAGACCCAATGTACTGAAAAAAAGATAAATAGCCTTGCATGATATTCATTTTTTGGAGCAACTGTTTTAGATTTCCAGCAGTCCTTTGCTACACAGATAAACCTGTATCATAATTTTAAGCCTGCAAGGAAGCTACCAAGCTTGCACTGGACAGTGAATGTATGGCATCATAAACAGACACAAATATCATGCGAAGGTCTAATCATTTACAAATTCGTGGCCACCACAGATATGCTCAGTTTAATACACTGGATCTACACAAATTATGCATTTGAATAATATATTCTAAGGTTTTCAGTTTTATAGATACTTCAGAATGTATGTTTATTAAATGCATTTTACGTGGCCCACCACTTCGTGGCTGAGTTGCTGTTGTTCCCAGTTGCTTCCATTTTGTTATAATACCACTAACGGTTGACCGTGGAATATTTAGTAGCAGGGAGATTTCACGGATGGACTTACTGCACAGGTGGCAACCTATCACGGTTATATATATATTATACCCGCCCTCTGCTGATGGACCTGATGGGGAACTGCAGCAGAGGGCAGGTACAATGCTAGTTTAATATTGGCTATTGCAAATTGAAATAGCCAATAGTAATGTCCCAATGCTTTTCAATGGGAAAATTCTTTTTTTTTTCTATTCTGACATCGCTCGTGTCAGAAAAAAAAAAAAAGACGCAGGAGACTCCCGGGCCGCCAGGGAGAGTTAGCTGTTTGGAGATCAGTGTCCCTGGTTAGCAGGTAACCAGGGACGCTGATCTCTCTGAAAGTGGCCGGAGCCAGCCGTAAGATGACGGCTGGCTCCGCCCAGCTGTCAGAAGCAGGCTGTCGGCCGGCCAATGGCTGGCCTCGCGGCCAGCTTCGGCTTTCAGCACGGCTCAGCTTTTACAGATTCTACTGAACCGAAGGGGTCCTGGGGCCGAAGGATCGGCCGAAGCTACGGCCAGATCCTTCGGCAGCTTCGTGAATAGACCCCAAAGTTTTTGTTGCATTGAGACCAGCACTTGTTCTTACCCAATTTCAGTGTGTTGAATTAAAATCTGAAGTTAGTTTTTCTCTGTAAGCTCTAGATTTTTTGCAATTTAACATTTTCATTTTTCACAGAATTATGACATCTCTCGCATGATGACATGGTCTATCTGAGGAATTTATGGCTACACAGTCTTAAAATTAGAATTAAGCAACTGTCTTCGCAAAAATCTTTTTTATGTATTCACAAAATGTGTAGATTCATCACAATATGCATTACATTTTTTTAAAAAGGCAAAAAAAATCACTTGTGTGGAGTAAAATATGTATCGCCACTTGTCAAATCTGAAACATTTATCCATTATAGTAAAATATTAATATACACTAATGTTTTTTACTTTAAATTAACATATATTTCGACATAAAGATAATAGGTGATTCAGAACAACTGATAAGGATGGGATGCAAAGTTCAAATATGTCCTATTCAGGCAAGAATTGCACTTGTAGCTGTGGCATTTGTGGACTTTCTCAGGGCAATCCCATTTGATGCTCCAGCAGTCTGCCTTCATATTTTTGTCCCATCCCCCTTGATAGCGCTGTTGCATTGTCATGAGGTCTTGATGGAAGCACTCTCACAGTCCATCACTAACAGCCCCAAGGTTCTCGGGGAAATGATCAAGGTAACTATTTAGAAAATGGAGCTTGACACTCATGTTGCAAAAAGCCAACAGCAAACAGCATTCCAGTAACGGCAACCTCATAGTTATCTGCCTTTTTGTTACCAAGAAAGTTTTGTATAACTTCCACAAAAGACAGCCATGCTGCCTTCTGCTTGTCATTCATCTTCCATGTAAATTCCTCATCACGTGTTGGGAAATGCTTCCCCCACCTGTACTGTAGAACCAGAATGTTTCTTTTGTTTTTTTTTCCTTTCTTTTTTTTTTTCATGGTTATTGTTACTGTAATGTTATATGCATTGCTATGTCTGGTGCCAACAATGTCGATCACAAATAGCATGCACGGTTGTACTATAAGCATGTGAAACAATAAATAATTTTCTCCAAAAAAAATTCCTCATCACGTACAAGGCAATGAATCTGAGGTCCATCGAACACACGTGCTTTGACCTTCTTGAAAGACAAAGCAGGAAAAGCAGACACCACATGTTGAAAACATTCCCCATCAGTACGTAATGCCTTCACAAACTGTTTCATCAAGAAAATCAAGTAAATCAGATAAATCTCTATCATCCAAAATTAACAAAAAAGATAAAGAATATTGATGTTTGTAAAAAAAATTAGCCTAATTAGTTCAAGGTTAGGGTAGATGTAAGACTAGTTCTCATGCTATTACTAATGTAAATAGCAATAGGTGTCCTTTTTTTGTGAAAATTCAAAAAAGGTCACAAGCACTCCAGCATGTAGAAAAGTCAATGTTTCTCATTATCGGTTTTGCATGAGGAAGGGACTTTGCTGTTCCGAAACATCGCTCTGATGATGTGACACTTCAAACATTGACTTTTCTACATGCTGGAGTGCTTGTGACCTTTTTTGAATTTTCTGGATTTATTCTGTGGAGGCATCCGCGTTCATTTTAGCACACACCCTACAATTTGGGTTTTCTATTCGGTCAGGAGTGCAATGGGTCTGTATGTTTTTTGAACTTTTTTTGTGAAAATCGCATTTTAAATTGCATAAAAACTAGAGCATGTAGAGGAAAACCAATTTCATATTTGAAATCAGCATTGAAAAAATACCTAAATCAGTTGAAAAATCCCATGTACTCCTGCTATTTTTTTCTTCTTGCTTGTTAATTTAAACTTCATGGCCTTTGGTTTCATATCAATACTGATGAATCTATATCTGTGCTATAACAGTGCCCCCCCCCCCTTTTTTTTTTCTTCTCCATTTGTCCTTAGTGGTTTTTTTCCATTGGTCTCTTGCTGGTTTAAAAATGGACTATACCCACGTTGTTTCATGTTGCTGTCTAAAAATATATAGACTTTGCATGAGGGTGTGAGAAGACACTGTCATGCAGAGCCACAAAAAGGTGTTTTATGTGTATACCTCTCATCTGTTATGCTTGGGTGCCTTTGCTGACCTCCCTTTTTTAGGGGGCTTTTTCCTCCACTCTCCAGTACCACCATTAGCTGCTGAGAAAGAAAGTGGCTACATGCTTTATAGCTGTGAAACCACCAGCAGCACCTACCATTAGCTGTTCTATTATCAAGCAACATCCACTGTGTCCTCTGTGTTACAATGGGAATCTTACTTTACCTTACTTTATCATCTTACATTTTCTAAGCAAATCTCCAAGCAGAGAAAGGGTGCAGAATATTGGAAAAATAAAAGGAAACCTTAACTATCACCATCCTATCACCACAAAGAAGTACCCCCCCTCCTGGCTGCATCCGTCTCCCAGCTGGGAGAGAGCCCTATAGAAGTCTATATGTCTGTAATGTGCAGGTGCATTGTGGTGCTGGATGTCAACAATATGCGGAATTGTGCCTCTCAGTATGTGGAAAGGGGGAGGGTGGGATTGTTTAGGCCGGGTTGGGGGGCAAAAATAATTAGTGCACAAATGGCTTAAATGAGCTGGAAACAGAAGGCTCTTCCCTGAACATATCTTTTGCAGTAAAGAAAATCTACTATCATTGTGTGTCAAGAATACAGGACTTTTACACCTGATCCAGATGCCCACATATTTGGAAATATATAAAAAGAAACATGACTAAAAAACTAACAAAAAGGGAATAGATTTTAAGGGCTAAATATTAAAAAATATATAATGCAAAAATCTTTTTATGTATAACCAAATGCAAGGTTTTAACTCAACCCCTCTACCATTACCAAATTATAAACAGGAAAAATTCTAAGGTCATGAAAGAGTGAACCAAAATTAGATAAAATATCTGTTTTTGTAAACCTCAATAAAAAACAAATAGGCCTTAACAATAGTCACGATTGCCTTATTCTGTAATACAACATAATGGGGGGAATTTATCAAAACTGGAGCAGACAAAATCTGGAGCAGCTGTACATGACAACCAATCAGCTTCTCTCTCTCATTTTCAAATCTTACCTGAGCAAACTGAAGAGAGATGCTCATTGGTTGCCATGGACAACTGCTCCAGATTCTGTTTGCTCCAGTTTTGATAAATTCCCCCCAGTGTTTCCATATTTTGTCAGCTTATTGCACATGTTGTATCATAAATTGACATGCAGTAAAGTTTTTTTGTTTTTTGTTCTCCTGAAATAGTAATATGGACACTCCCATATAATGCAGTGCATTATTTCACTTTAAAATATCCATATACATTTTGTCTTCTAACCGTGAAAAGATTTTTTCAATAAACATTTAATTGAATGTTTATTGTGATGATGGTGATGATCATTATTTAAAATACTACACGTTATTAAACAAAGATCTACTAATACTTTGTGCCTACCACACAGACAGCCATTGAGGGGGTTCTAGCTGTGAAGAGCAGGCAGAAAGTCCCCAAAATTTGTCCATGTAAATGTAAACCTGTATAAAAATAGAATGTTGTCAGGAAGAAGAATGATCCATTGACAGTCTTGCTACTGCACCACATTAAAGGGAACCTCATTTTTCTGTGATTAAAGGTTGCTTCTGTCTAAATTGTGGTTTTCCCACAGACTTGGTAATATATAAAGCAGACCCATAAAGCAGTAGTTCTGTATTGTCGGTTATATGATTAACGCAGAATTAAATGAAAAACAAAAATGAGAATACACAGTTGTTATAAATAGGTAGAAAAAAAAACATGTTATGCTTGTTTTTAGTGGGGCCTAAAAGAAAAAAAGAAACCCACAGACAAATGAACTGATGCAGAGGAATACAGGAAACCCATAGAAATCAAAAGGGTCTGTTTTCACTGATGATTCACACATCTTTCACCCACCCAAATTCAGCACTCTCCATAGATTAAAAAAAAACAAAGCTCCAAAGTAAGAAGCACCTAAAAGTACACAATCTCCACTCCAAACCAGGGAATAGCTTCAATTTTGTGCAAGGTGAAAAATGGATGAATATTGGTTGAATTTGAGAAGGAATCTATATTCACTGAGTGATAATTAGGATGAATAGTACAGTGATGTATTTTTTGCATTGAAAAGCAGATGTGGACAAACATGAGCAATTGTTTAGTAGTAGTATTGTTTTGTATTTTCACCCAGTGAAACAAACACTGGGATAAATAGAGAGTGAATGTGCAAAATTGAGTCTTGCCCAAAAATGAGTGAATGTTGGGTGAATTACGCATTGTATCAATGATAAATAGACCACTTACTTTACAAAAAAACAAAGTGAATGAATTAAATCACAAAAAACTTTTATGAACAAAATAGAATTGGAAAAGTCAAAGAGAACAGGGAAATGAAGGCATTACTTATGACTCATTGGCGATAGTAATGGGTTTTTAAGGGGTTAAATAGGAACAACCTTTATTTACAAAAAAAACAAATCTGGGGTTTCTTCAGCAACTCTTGTAACAATTGTAATTGCAACAATTGTAATTAACTTCTCCTGGGAGCCACAGCTAAGTAAAATGTTTTAAACTTTTGTTTACATTGCAACAAGTAATGTTGCAATGTAGAAACGCTTGTTTTATAATGATCAGATTGTGTATTTCTAAATTGATTTGAACCACTCACATTAGTGTTCTGTGTCCTTTGTCATCTGTGTCATATTCTAAACCATCCTCTTGGCTCTTCCCAAGACCTCCTGGTCTCTAGCTCCCTTGTGAATCCCTCCCATGCTCGCCTCCATATTACTGCGCACTGTATTTATTCTCATTATAGTAATCTAAATTTCCTGTATTTCCCTGTAAAAATCAATAAAACACATATCTTGAAAAGAAAACTGTTTTATAATCATTATCTGCCAAGTGTGTGTTAATATGAAGATTTGTAATAAGCTGTGCATCGTTTGAGAATAACATATCTAACAAGTCAAGTCAATATCTTTATTTAGGGTGTTTAAAAGCTGTCCTGCTAAGTTGTCCTACCCAAAACTAGGCCCCATTCACACCTGTGATTGCATGAGTCTCACTAATTCCTCCATGAGACTCATAAGATCCCCTGCAGGTGTGAGATGATGTGCAATACAATGACAGCTTTTGCCGCCCACAGCTGTTCACATTTGCTCAGGCTGCGATTATCTGCACACAACTGCACCTGGATGCAAACTGCTTGTGTTCAATCTTCTGCGGGTATTTGCAATCTGTACGGTTACTTGCAAATGGCCTGCAAACACTTGTGGGTGGTGGTAGCTATTTTTGTATATTACAGCACCTCCATTCCACAGAAGATTGTATCAGTCTCATGGAGGGAGTTATGAGACTCATGGAATCGGCCTCATTCACAGGTGTGAACTGGGCCTTAAAGCCCAACATCAACCAAAACATTTTATTTAGTTTTAGATAGGGCAGGAGAGGGTTACAGCCTCTGTCAAGTCTTTTCAAGGTCAGATTTCAAAAAGTTCAAAAGCATGTATGAGTTACAGGTCAAAGAAACCCATGATCAGAGTTGGTGCGCAAAACCTAATCTGCTAAAAGCAAGGTTGAATCCTTATTATTCTGAGCAGCAATGCTTAGAGGCTTGGTCAGCAAATCCTTGCTGTGGGTATTAGACGCTTCTGATGACCGCAATGCTGAACGGGCAGTGTGCGCGTGCGTTCGGCATTTGTCTCCCGAGCACCGTTCTAACCAGCTGAAAATCGTACGATTTTCGGCTGGTTTTCTAGCGTGCTCCTTAGACAAAAGACGTGCGACCGTACAGTAAAAACGGTCGCATGTCTTCGTTCACACTGCTCAATTCTCGTACGATGGCGGGATTTCCCGCGATTCTCGGACGAGAATCGAGCAGTGTATGGGCACCTTTACTTTGTCCAAGCTCTTTGTGCTGCAGCCCCTCCCAAATAATCTGGGGGAAATTTCCTGCTCTGGGTTGCCCCATAGTGGCAGATTCTCAGTTGCATTTTTTTTGTTTTGTTTTGAGTTATGCTACTTTTTATTTTACATATGCATTTATTTTTTCTGTATATTTTGGTATTGATGCAGTGGTTGGGCTGCACATAGCAAACCCAAAACACACCTGCAATTCCTCTGCTTTTGTCGTAATGTTTTCTCCTCCCAAACACTTAGCAGCCAGTTGTATTTCTTAAATATTTATTTATTTAATTATAGCCAAAGCACTGGAGGCATAGCTGCTGTGAAAACACCTATGGTGATAAGCTTCCTGCTCTCCACAACACAAGGGGAATTGCAGGCAACAGCAAATGGAGGGGGGAATTCTACAGCCAGAGGAAGGACAAGTAGCAGCAAAAAGTGTAGAATTCTATGGCCATAGGCTGACCACCCTTCCCTTGGTGTGTTGGTGGTAAGTAGGAAAAGAAGGGTAGGGGTGCTGGCAGCCAGCAAGGAGGAGAAAAAAGTGGGTCGTGGTGCTGGAGGTGAAGAGGTTCTTATACAGAAATAAAAAATGGGTTCCTTTCAAGATAAGGCTGCCAGGTTAGACATTCACATGGCAAAAATGCAAGAAATACCATGTTGGTAGGATGAGAGTAGAGAGAGGAATGTCATACTGGGTTTAAAAAGGTGGTTTCTAAAGTGCAGAGAGAACCATATTCAGAACCCATGGAGTCACAGGGGAATACACAGAGGGAGCTACATAGGAGACTCCCTTTACAAAGGTCTTAATCAAGGAACAAAAGGCCAACAATCTCTGAAACAAGAAAAAAAAGCAGAAACCTGACCTTTGTAAGTGCTGAGAGCCAAATGCTGGTCCAGACCTGACCACTTAGGGATGAGGTTCGGATTCATGCTGATCATGGATTTGAGGAGCAGACCTCACAAACTAATGCACAATTTCACCACCATAGCAACCAGCTAACCACATTGTACTTCCTGGCCTTTGGATGTAGGTCAGATGGCTTAGTAGGGCCAATTATAGGGCATTTGGATAAACCAATAGCAAAAAGTTTCCCAGCACACTCACCAGCCAGCATGCAAAAAAACTTGTCTCACCGCTAAGGTTAAAAACAGAGGTTTAGATACACGTCTTCTGAAGAAAATGTAAAAGCCGCACAGCAGCGCCAAGCCCATAGTGCGTTCCTAACTCTAAACTATGAGAGTCTCCATCTTGGAGCACGTGTGGCACATTTTGTTTTATTTGGATAGCCCCATCACTATAAATGTTTGGGTTTATTTTATCAGCCCCATCACTATAAATGTTTGGGTTCCATGCACCCATATAAACAATGAGGGAGTAAACTGGAGTAGCTGTGCACAGCAACCAATCAGCGTCTGTCTTTCATTTTCAAATCTTAACTGAACAAATTGAAGAGAGAAACGGATTGGTTGCCATGCACAGCTGCTCCAGTTTTGATAAATTCCCCTCAATGTGCTTAGCAGTGACAGGGAAGTGCTGATGATAAAATGCATAGGAACCCGTTTTTGCTTGACCAAACCAGGGACGACCATAAAAGGAAAAAAAAAAAAGGAAAAAAAAAGTAAATTATTTAAAAAAACATATATCTGAAAATAATGTGTTTTAAAAAATAAATAAAAATAGTAATAGTGTCTAACAATGTCTCTCAGCACTTTCAAATGTCAAGGTTCTACCGTTTCTATCTTGTTTTAGAGACCATTGGCCTCTCATTCCTTGAGAAAGACCTTCCTACAGGATGTTTTGTGTAGCTCCTCCTGTTAGTTCCCCTGTGACTCTGGTTTTCTCTGTTTCAGAAACTGCCTTTTTAAACCTATTAGAGACTTCCCTCTCTCTACTCTCTTTAAAAAAAATAGACTTTTGTTTTAGGGGGTGGTATTATTATTATTATACAGGATTTATATAGTGCCAACAGTTTGGGCAGTGCATTACAATATAAGGAAGACATTACAATCACAATACAATTCAAGACAAAATGGTAAGGAGGGCTCTGCCCGTCAGGGCTTACAATCTAAAAGGGAGGGGGAAGTGATACAGGAGGAGGTAGCTGTGTGGGGATGAATTGTTTGAGAACGTGATAGTTCAGTGGCTAGTTTGAGACAGGCTTCCCTGAAGAGATGAGTTTTTAGGGATTGCCTAAAAGCAGTCATAGTAGGAGATAGACGGAGACGTTGGGGTAAAGAGTTCCAGAGGATGGGCCAGACTTTAGAGAAGTCCTGGAGGAGAGCATGGGAGGAGTTGATGAGGGCGCTAGTGTCAGGACCAGCTGTGGACGCACGCTGTCAGAGCCAATAACGACGAGTTGTTTCACCTTTAGCAGCCGCCGTTTCCATAAGGCAAGCACACCTACCGGTACTTGGATGCCCCCAGGACTTAAACTATTTGCTCTGATCAGGTCACGCCACAGGCTGGCCCCCAGGAACAAGGAGAAGTACTGACTGATGTGAAGATACAAGACAGGAACAGGAAACAAATACAAGACAGCAACTAATACAGGATAAATACAAGATACAAGAAAGGTATAGGATGAAAGAGCCAAGGCAAGACTAGGATACAAGATCTAGGTAGGACTGGGATCCAGGATCGGGATACAGGCTTGTGTAGACAGAGCAAAGACAAAACAAGGCTAGAACTATCACAACTAGAGGTGCACTGAAATGGAAATTTTAAAACCGAAACAAGACTGAAATAAAAAAATTGTCAGGCCGAAACCGATACAGAAAATGTTTTTTATTTTAATTTTTTCAAATGTTTAAAAATATTTTATTTTAATTTATTTGTCATAAACTTTTTAATTTTTTTATATTTATTTTTATTTATTAATTTATTTTTTATTAAATATTTTTATTTTTTACATTACTTTTAGGGTCCTCTGCAAAATATTGGGGGTATAAACAGATCCCTGATATTTCCCTTTTAAAATAGAAAAAGAGATTTAGGACACAAAGTCCTCCATCTCTTTTTCTGTATCCCCTGTTATCAATGAACAGGAATCCTCTATACTGAGTGTTCCTGTTCATTGATAACATGAGGACATGGTATGTTTACTATAACTACAACTATGAATGAACAGGAGGTGATGTAGATCACTCCCCATTCATTCATAATTGAGGCTATAGTTAACATACCATGTCCTCAATACCATGTCCTCAAGGTAAAAACACTCAAGTGTTTTTACCTTGCTCTCCTTCCTGCTCTTGTACCTTGCTCTCCTTCCTGACACGCTGTCACAGGAGGCTGAGTGAGCGGTGTGGGAGGAGAGCCCAGCCTCCTGTGAGAGCGCGGCCTGTCTTCTCCCACACACCGCTCTGCCGGACTGTGATAGGAGGCTGAGTGTTGCATTATGCCAAAAGTGCCATTTTCGGCCGATATGTTTCGGCGGCCGATATGTTTCGGCGGCCGATATATCGGTGCATCCCTAATCACAACCCCTAACACTATGCAACACCAACCCCTCCGGTCTCAAGTTCACACATGTGATCGACAAATGACTATCTCAAACAAAGCCACCTCCTAAAGAATACATTCATTGAAAAGGGGTACCAAAGCCCAGGAGTTCTTTTCCAAACATAACTACACGGACAAACAAAAACAAATACACGAAAGCAAAAAAGTGACACAAAGTAACGCAGTACGCTTCATCACACCATTAAATAGTAGCTACAGAGCCATTGAATCCATTCTAAGGAAAAACTGGCACCTACTACAGTGTGACCTGAAACTAGGCCCATCATTACCACCCAAACCAACCATAGTGTTCAAAAAGGCGAAAAGTATCAAAAACATCATAGCACCCAGCAAACTGGCCCCCACCAAAGCGAAACCAATCCGCACCTTCCTTTTTGACAATACGGTAGGAGTCTATCAGTGCAAGAAGAGATTGCATGTCTTACTTGCCAATTCCTAAAACATGGCCAAAAAACTTTCAAGGACAGCACGGGCAACATTTACCCCATTTACCCCATCCATCAATTCACTACTTGTGGACACGACCACGTGATTTATCGCCTAAGATGCCCCTGTAACCTCCTCTACATAGGACGCACGGTACGCCCACTCAGCAAATGCATAGGAGGCTCATTGAAAAGGGTGAACACAATGTCCCCAGACACTTCCTCCTCAAACACAATAAAAATATTAAAAAACTCCAGGTCTTTATCATTGAACAGATCCTCAACAACTTATCCCCACCTGAAAGATTCCGCCAGCTTTGTAGACAGGAAACGTACTGGATCTACAAGTTGAACACATTATCCCCTTATGGTCTTAATGAAGAAATAGAAATCAACACTGTCATTTGAAAAATGTTCCTTTATCAAGTAACTGTACTTCCCAAAAATTGCCTCCATTCCTAGAATCTGGTTTGTTTCTCCTTACCAAATACTTCATAGTTACCCTCAGTCTATACATCAGGGCTATGGGCCCGCCCATATGCCCCCCCCCCCCCTCCCCCCATAGGCCGCTTTTCCTCCCTGACTGATGCCCTCCCCCTTCATCCCTTTAAAAAGTTTCCCCGCCATTTCATTCACCTTCTCCCTGGCTTGAAAAAGAAGTCTTTGACTTTGAAACGCGTATCCACCTTGCTGCTCCATACAACTGTCACCCGACTCGTGCCTGGGAGTTCAGCCAGCTCTGGGCACGGACCGAGTGTTACTCCAGCCTTAGGCAGTTTTTTTCACCGCTGCTCTCCACAGCTCCCCAGCTACCACCTGTACATACAGCCTGACTGTGGGAACACCAGCCGGCCCTTTGCCTCTACCGCCCTCCTGTTGTGCCGCACTAGCAACCCAGCCGTCATACCCGGCTCTCCCCCCAGGTCGTTCACTGGACTGCCATCAAAGACCGAAGCACAGTGTCATATCCAGCCTTCCCCCCTCTCTCTCTCTTCCCCCCTGCATTATTTGACTCTATCAGCTTCCTCCACGGGCGCTCACCGGAGCGTTGCAGACGGCCACAGCACCTTTGCTGTCCCAGCTCGCTCCCCACTCCCCCCCCTCTCCACGAGTGTGACATTACAGATCTATCTGTCACAGAGTTCCCCAGCATCATCCCGATGCTCTGAGAACAGCCTGTCAGCTACCTCTCCTGGCTCAACACAGGAAGAAAAGGAACCCTATGCTCAGCAACTGTGCCATCCGCACCCACCAGGATCTCATCTGCAGATTAGAGACCAGCAGACCCACATCCCCTTAAAGGACCAGACTACAATCAGCAAAAGCAGAATTCGGAATCTACAGACTGTGCCCCTCGCCTGTGACTCCGCTGCACTCCTTGCCTAGTGGACTACAGAAGGCGGACATCCCTCCTAACAACGTATCGCAACCAAGAATCCCTGAAAAACCAGAACCAACTACCTCTACCCCTCGCCGATGACTTCGCTACACTCCTTACCTAATGGTAAGTTTCTACATTTGTATTGATTTGCTTTACACAATATCCTCATCTCCATATTATACATTTATGTTTTCTGGGACAAATTGGATCAACAACTAAACGTATCACTCGGACCCGGGAATTAAAACTGGCCCCTTTTCCAGCCTCCCTTTCCTAAAAACCGCCCTGTTCTTTCACTTGGTTTGGAGCGCTTCTCCCCTCATTTCTCTGTTGTAGCTCACTCCCCATTCATTCATAATTGAGGCTATAGTTAACATACCATGTCCTCAATTATGTACAAACACTCAACGATCACTGCTCACTGAGTGTTTGTACCTTACTCTCCTTCCACGCTGTCACAGGAGGCTGAGTGAGTGGTGTGGGAGGAGAGCTCAGCCTCCTGTGACAGCGTGGCCTGCCTCCGTCCACACACGGTTCTGCCGGACTGTGATAGAAGGCTGAGCGATGTGGAAGGAGAGACACCGGCCGCTCACAGCGCTCTCCTCCCGCAGCGCTCGGCCACCTATGACACTTTCTCTCCTCCCCGCTGGGACACAGAACAGCGCCTAGCGGGGAGGAAAGAAAACGGATGCGCGGATGTGTTAGCAGGAAAATGGCACTTTCGGCATTATGCCAAAAGTGCCATTTTCGGCCCATATGTTTCGACGGCCGATATATCGGTGCATCCATAATCACAACCCCAAAGCCCTGGGCTTGTGATGCTTAAATAGAGTGCAACTAACCAACGCCCAGACTGTAAGGAGTGTGTAGCCAGGTTGATTAGCCTGATCAGCCTGCAGCTGATTGGACTGTGGTAGGTGCAGTTACAAGAGGCAACCACCAGATGGAGCTGAGTGGTTGCGGCAGGGATAGGAGCATTTGTCATGCTCCTAACAGCTGGAAAGCAGGAGGTCTTTGGAAGAGCAGAGGCGAGAGTTAGGGTGATACTTTGAGACAAGGTTTGAGATATAGCCAGGGGCAGAGTTGTAGATGGCTTTGTAAGTGGTTGTTAATATTTGTTGATAGGGCCTTTATTTCAGGTGAAAATTATCTCTTTATTTGCAGGAAGGCTTCACATTTTTTAATAAAGAAAATCACCTATATTTAATAACAGATACTTTGGTGCAATGACATACTGCAAATGAAGTGCAGCTTTCACAGTGTCAGCAACACGTGTTTGCTCTGCAGTCCTGAAATAAAAATAAAATACAAACCACACACACACACACACACACATACTCCCATACACTACCACATACTACTTTCAGTTCCTCTAACTCCCAGCCATCTACCCTCAGAGCATCTTCCATCTGTTCCCACCTGTTCAGTACTCCAGTGTAGCCCTTTTCTTTTATATATCTTTTCATAAATATTTTCTATATGTGGTATATGATTTTTCTTGATTTAGCAATCACTTATTTTATTTTGTCAATACCATTAAGCACTAGATGCCGAACGCGCACAAAACAGATCATGTAATACAAGACACTGTGGGGTGGATTTATGATGACACATTTGTCAGTCCATCGCTATCCTAATTGTACCAAAAATGACGGTTCCCAACATTTATGAGAAACTAAACACTTGTTGGTAATCTGACAGTGCAAGCTAACACAAATATGCCAAATAAAATGTGGCTTAGGCATCCAAAGATACACCAACTATGTAATGGCGAGCCAGGCCATACACTGTTCTATTTTTTCATTCAACCCACGGGCTGAACAAAAAAAATAGAACAGATTTCTCCATCAATGCTTACGAATGTTGATCAAGGAATCCCTCGCTGTTTCTTTTGTATTTGGACAGCAGCTGCCAGCTGCTGTCAGAATACTCAAATAGAGCTGGGAATAATATACCTGAGTTAAGCAGAGCACTGGCAAATAGGTTGTTTGTTAGCATTCTTTTATTAGCATTGAGCTCGTCAATGTTTCCCTGACTAAATGTCATGTTAAATTTCCCTAACTGCACCAGTCTGAAAGTTGTTCTTGGGCTCTGGATTCTGTGTGAGGCATTCGTTTGAGGTGTTCATTGTCCCATAGCAAGTTCTAAGGGCTTTTGTGCTTGCATAATGTTAGTATATGCTTTACTTTAGCTTTTCTTGGGATAAGTGGCAGTAATATTCTATAATTAATGATCTTTAAATCCTACCACACTACCTCAGGGAGACCAGTAATAAAAATCAGATTTTGAGTGTCTCCGTTCTCCAAGTAATGTTGTAGGATGAACTTCGGCTCAGTACGGCTGATTTCAGCCCTACATCGGCTGCCTTTGGCTGCAGTTTGGTCAGCCAAACATGCTCTGCATGTTCGGCTGAGCTGAAGTGCAGAAGGACTTTGACTCAGCTGATCCAACATCTGGATTGGCTGAGCCGAAGCTCCGGCAGCTCACTCGCTCTTGTTCGCCCCTATTCACAAAAGGGGCTGAACGGCAGTGAGTGAGTACCTCCGTGGTACCGAGCAGAATAGAAAATAGTGAAAAAAGTAGAAAAAAAAAGTTAAAAATTATTATTTTTTAAATCTAAATAAATAATAAATTTAAAAAATAAATAAATATATATTTTTTAAAACATTGGGGGGAGAGCTGTTTAATGACAGTTCAGCATCCTCAGGTCATTTGGGGACGCTGTTGTGTCATTACAACTGGGCGGAGCCAGCCGTGGGATCATGGCTGGCTCCGCCCAACTGTCATTTGCAGAGAGAAAGGCCAGCCAATAATATATGAGTGATAAAATATTAGGATCTATACTCCCCAAGAAACACCAAAGTATTTATAGAAGGGCACCGACACTTAGGAATAACATACTTCCCAACTTAGGTAATACACCTAAGAAAGAACCCATATACACATTCTTGTGGTTGGTGCATGGGGTGTAGCCACACTAAAGCATCCAAAAAGAAGAAATTAGTTTATATCTAGTGTGACAAAATCAAAAATATAAAATTCAACAATTTATATCCTGTAAAATCAAGGGGGTAGTATATGCACTACAGTGGATACAACGGGGTATCAATAGATTGGGTGCACTACTAGGACTTTGAGGGGAAGAGGGATGGGGGGCAGTGTGCTGTCGCTGTCTCGATCTTAGTTTCTGCTGCATGCAGAAGCATTAGATAAAAAGCAATATGTACTGAGTGAGTTAGGTGACTGATGTGTGAAAAATAATACAA
This sequence comes from Nanorana parkeri, assembly GCF_000935625.1. Taxonomy (NCBI): domain Eukaryota; kingdom Metazoa; phylum Chordata; class Amphibia; order Anura; family Dicroglossidae; genus Nanorana; species Nanorana parkeri. The sequence continues at coordinate 396,836 of NW_017307007.1, forward strand.
GGTGAAACTTCTAATTTAAACTCACATCTATGTTAGTTAGCATTGTAACCTTACCCTAGCATTAGTTATGTCTAAAGTGGGAATAATGTTATTGTTAGCCAGGGTATTAGCATGTGTTTTAGTGATTTTTGTTGGTGTAATTTTTTTAAAACAGTGCTGGAGCCAGGGGTGGACTGACAACACATGGGGCCCCTGGGCAATATGAGATTATGGGGCCCCGTTGTGCTTCGCCCATATGCAAGCCTCAACCACACATCACGCTCACATATACATTGTTGTGTTACTGAAATTATATATATAGCCCAAACCAGCACAAATACACGCAGACCTCAGACCAGCACCTCAGACCAGAACTAAAACACGGCAGACCATCAGACCAGCACCAATACACGGAAGACCATCAGACCAGCACCAATACATGGCAGGCCATCAGACCAGTACCAATACCCGGCAGACCATCAGACCAGGACCAATACCCAGCAGACCTCAGACCAGCACCAATACCCGGCAGACCTTAGACCAGTACCAATACATTGCAGACCATCAGACCAGCACCAATACACGGCAGACAATCAGACCAGCACCAATACGTAGCAGACAATCAGACCAGCACCAATACATGGCAGACCTCAGACCAGCACCAATACGTGGCAGACAATCAGACCAGCACCAATACACGGCAGACCATCAGACCAGAACCAATACATGGCAGACCATCAGACCAGAACCAATACATGGCAGACCTTTAGACAGAACCAATACACAGCAGACCATCAGACCCGAACCAATACACTGCAGACCTTTAGACCAGAACCAATACACGGCAAACCTTTAGACCAGAACCAATACACGGCAGACCTTTAGACCAGAACCAATACACGGCAGACCATCAGACCACATCCGATCGACCATCAGTGGCATCACAAGTGGGGTGCGGGGTGTGTGGCCTGCACCTGGGTGACACCATTGGAGGGGTGACACCAAAAAGACACCCACACTGAAAAGTCAGACACTCAGTCATGGACCGAGAGCCCGACAGTTGCACAAGAGAAGAGGGGACACGGCGGCATACCTTATCCTGCCGGGTGAACGTCCCCTCCTCTCTCTGCCGGCGTCCATCACCAAGATGACCGCCGGCAGGTAACAGTGGTACAGCACGTGACGTCGTCATGTGCATACACGATTACGTCACTGTGGGGTGTCACCCGGTACCCGCACTGGGTGTCACCCAGGTAAGGGGATGCCTCTGCAGCAGACACAGCCCCTTCTGTCTGTGTGTATTGGAAGCAATGCTGGAGAGCCTAAGGCACCCAACTAGTATCTGCTGTTTCACCCTCCAGCAAGTTAGCAGGAACCCCTGGCACTTTGCTCGGTTTGCCATCACCAGGAGTGTGAGAAAACATTTCTCTAACAAGCTCTGTGTAGTAGGTGATCCCTCCTCCCTTCCTTAGATGGCTCAGCACTGCTTTTTAGGGATAGATATGCAACAGTTCCTTGGCTTGCTGCTCATTGGCTTCTAATGATGTGAAATGCTGCAGTGTATAGGGGAAGTTGGAGGGGGCTGAGCCGTGCTTCCTGAGTGGAGTGTCGGCACTGTGTGATAAGCGATCTTGAAGAACTGACAGGGAGTTTAAGTCACATTTATGCAGGCAGCCCCTGCCTGGCCCCCCTGCTGACCTGATGGGGTCAGGCACAGGAGGGCTGCCTGCATACAGTACACAGCATGACGATCCTATATGCCTGAATGTGAGTACACAGCACAACGATCTCACCTGGATCCCGGCTTGCCTGACAGACCAATTGACAGGGGACACTAACAAATCAGGAGACGCTGCTGTGTTAGCAGCGGTGGCAGGGTCTGTGGGCTGGAAGTGGATCCAGGGGCAGATGTGAGTCGGCGACGGACCCCTCCTGACTGTGGGCCCTCGGCAGTGCCCGACTGCCCGTATGGTCAGTCCGCCCCTTGCTGGAGCAATTTGCTACATTGAAGCTCAGAAAGAGCTTCCAATGAATGCACAGCAGGATCTTCAAACTGCAGCAAAGGCTGGTTGTTGGACCCCTTAGAGACTCCATTGGTTTTGTTTATGTTATTTGTATTTATATGTTGTATTCAACTTATTTATTAATGACATCGGGGAGGGTGTTAACAGCGATATTTCCGTGTTTGCGGATGACACCAAAATAGGGAGGGTAATAGACACGGACTTAGACACTATAACATTACAGGAGGACCTGGATAAAATAGGGGAGTGGGCATTAATGTGGCAGATGAGGTTTAATGTCGATAAATGCAAAGTAATGCACTTTGGAATTAAAAATAAACAAATGGGTTATACAATTATGGGTATGCCGCTGGGGAAGTCAGAAATGGAGAAGGATTTGGGGGTCATTGTAGACCACAAACTGAAAGGTAGTTTGCAGTGCCAGGCTGCTGTAAACAAAGCTAGCAGGGTCTTGTCCTGTATTAAAAAGGGGATGTATTGCAGGGACAAGTCTATAATTTTGCCACTTTATAGATCATTGGTTCGACCTCATCTGGAGTACGCGGTCCAGTTCTGGTCACCAGTACTAAGAAAAGATGTCCTTGAGTTGGAAAAAGTCCAGCGAAGGGCAACCAAACTAATTAGGGGTATGGAGGACCAGAGCTACGAGACGAGGCTACTAAATTTAAACATGTTCACATTAGAGGTGAGGAGATTAAGGGGGGATATGATTTCCATGTACAAAATGTTTAATGGTGGTAGCAACATTAGCGATAAACTGTTTAAAATTAACTCCGTTACAAAAACTAGAGGCCATAACCTAAAATTGGTGGAAAAAAAATTCCAGCACAAGGTGCGAAGGGGGTTCTTCACAGTAAGATCAGTTAGGGTCTGGAACTCACTGCCACAGGCGGTGATTTCAGCAAATAATGTGGAATTGTTCAAGAAACTTTTGGACGATTTCTTAAGGGACCGTAATATACAGGGGTACGGGTACTCCTAGAATGAGATCCTAATAGGTTGGACTTGATGGACTAATGTCTTTATTCAACCTCAAATACTATGTAACTATGTATTTATTTAAGTTTTTATGCTTTTACTTTACTGTTTTCAAAAATGTAACATTTTGGACATTCATCACTTGTTGCTTAGTTTTCTTGTAGTTATTTTCGACATTGCTTCCACTTTTAGTATACAGAAGGGTGTAGTTCTTCCAAAAGTAGATTGAGTAAAAAGGGTTTTGCCCAAGATGATGACATTTTCCTGTAACAACTACACAAGTAGAGCATAGACACTTTGGCTTACTAAAGCAGAAGTTGTGCTGACTCCAAACATGCAATTATGTGCAATGTAAAAACATCTTTTAACTATTTGAATGTGCACATGCTGGAGCCTTCTACACTTACACAGCTCCACTACATTCACCAAGCTCATTTAAGACATACCGTATTTTTCGCTCCATAAGACGCACCTGACCATAAGACGCACCTAGGTTTAGAGGCAAAAAAACAAGAAAAAAAAGTGCAGAGGTCAGGGTGTGACGCACAGTGCAGAGGTTAGGGTGTGACGCAATTCAACGTCGCACAACATTTACGTCTTGTTCACACCAAATCCAGTGCGTTCCCACAGTGCGATCACCTGCATGGGAACGCATGGCACAGCAATGCCCACGGTGCAGTGCAATTGCAAAAAATAGTGCAAGCAATCACACTGCTGTGCCCTGCATTCCACTGCGGGTGATCGCACTGGATTTGATGTGAACAAACCCTAAATGTTGTGTGAAGTTGAATTGTTTTAAATTACAAATATTTACAACTAAGAAGTGACCTATGAAAAGCAGGAATAATTACTGTTACTTTTAATACTTTTGATAGCCATTGCATTCAAGTTGTTACTCACCGTTTTGAAAAAAGTTCTCTATACGAGTCACAGCTCTGCCGCTCTGTACTGCCCGCCCACACAGCTGGAGGAGAGGGGGAGAATCAGATGATGCCGGCCCTGTAGGATCAGGACCCGGCTGTTGCCCTGACGAGACTGAACTCGGCACCGTCGACTGGAGTCACCCTCCGGTCGGGTGAGGTCCACAGAACCCCGAACACCCTCCCCCCCACCAAGACGCCGCTGTTCAGTGCCGCCGCCTCAGCAGCTCACGCTTCACCCTGCGGGAGCCGTGTGTGTGGAGGGAATATTCGCTCCATAAGACGCACTGTCATTTCCCCCCCACTTTTGGGGGGAAAAAAGTGCGTCTTATGGAGCGAAAAATACGGTACATTTGACAAGTGACTATACACTGCTACAGTAGTATCTAGTGAACTGAAAACAAAAAGCGCACAGCTCACCCCTATCATGCGTACTGTTGCTTAGAAAACTGTTGCAATATGAATTCCACAGGGACTTAACTATCAGTGGGATCTAGTTTTATACAATTAGTGATTTAACATAATATTTCAATGTTAGTGTCCCATTGTTATTATGGATTTTATTATTTAATGTTTGATTTTGATGATGTTCACCCATAAGTCTGAAGTGTGTACTCTACTATTTTCCTCTACCTTGTTTTTAATTTAATCACATGGACTGTTTATTAGATACAGGTGCTCTTATGTGTTTCTCCCCGCCCTGCGTGGTGTGCTATTTTAGTGGGGTTGGTGTTAGTTCACAACCAGCTATGCCTAAGGCTGAGTAAGGCAGAAACGCGGCAGCGGTTGTTCTTTGTATAGATGCATGTGAAATAAAGTTTGTATTTCTTTGGAAGATCATCGTGTGCTGGTTCTACAGTTTTACAGTAGTATCTACCCTGGCAAGCCTCTAATATTGTAGAAAATTGTTTGCCCCTGTTCAATCCAGAGTTGGAACTGCAGCCCTAGCAGCCAAGTAAGTGCACACTCCAAGTTGATTCCCTGGACTGCTGCTCCTCCTTCTCATTTTCGATATACAAAATAATCACTACTAGTGTTGAGACTATGCTGACAACTCTCCTACCTATCCATGTTTTATATTGCCATTTTAATGTATACACCCAGACAATAATTGATTTTTGTAGTGTAGCGCTGACCCCTGAAGGAGCTGCCGGGTTTTCCTAAGCCGGTCTAGGGATTTTAGCAACCTGGCTGCCCCAAAAGCACTTACCGCCCTTCTGTGGCGACCGATAAACCTAGATCCAGACTGTGGATATGATGCTGCAGAACTTTATTGTAGAACTCATAGAGAGAGGGTTAGGGCTCAGAACATCCAGGATAATTTAGACTCTATTAAGTTGTAGAATAAAGTATTGCTGTCATCACAGATATAGGACCTTAAAGCCCATTGTGGCAATCTGTGGCAATTGAGCTCCTGGCTATACAGTACTTAAATCAGAAGTCACCAGTCCATTCAGGAACAGACTCTCCAGTTACAGCAGGGGATCACTTCTCAGGTTCCTCACAGCTGCTGAAGTTACTTTGTCATCTTCATCCTCAGTATTAGTCACTGGGCCCCCAGACTCAGGCCTCAGTGTAAGCACATGGCTTGGCCTCCTAGGCTTCAGGCGTAGCCAAATCAGTCAGTCCATACCCGCCTCTCCCCGGGCCGGAGCCCGGGGGAGAAAAAACACCTCACATGGTCTGCCCCAAATATTTATGTCCTCTCCCAGCATGCACCACTGGCCATGAACCTCCTAGTGATTGGCCAGGGAGACATATATATTCATAACAATCTATTATTGGTTGCTCTGCTCTCTGACAAGGATACGCCTAGCAGCAGGCAGATGAAAACGATACATGTTGATTAGGAGAAACCAAATGAGCATAGACTATTAGATCTGTATCAGACTGAATACAATCTGACAGCAACTACATTTAAATAAGCACTCTTGCTTACATGGTGCTACAGTAGTTTGGAATAGAATGACAAATGCTCTATGGGTGTCCATTATTAAGATCTGCCCTCACTTCCTGTTCTGCTGACAAGGTTTTAACAAACAGTAAATTAAACTGAAAACCTAAACTGAACATTTGTACACTGCTTTTCTCCTTCCTCTAATATAAGAAAGTCCAGTGAGAGAGTGGTTCAATTACTACCAATTACTATTTTGTTTAATTTCACACTGCCAGGTGCCACACAGACAGGTTGCTGTTCTGTCCTTTACATTTGGGCTGTATGACTATGAATTGTTTGTGATTGACTCTAAGAATAGATCATGTTCACTTTGTAACTATTTGACTCATGTTTGTGAATACAGTTTAAAGTATGTTCACAGTAACTAAACAATTAAGAAGCAGTCATCTTCAAATTCTACTAATTCACTAAGCTAAGGCACATTTCCTTTAACTTAGTGATTGAAGTGAAATTGTGCAGACATCAAACATACAATGTGGCAGCAATAATCAAGCTTTATAAGTTTGTAGGTAACTTGTTTGGTTATTATTTATCCAGATATTTTTCACTTTTGCGCTAAAAAAGTAAGCTAGTGCACGTGTACAATCTCTATGAAACTGAACATACTCTGATTCTTTAGTCAACATACACCATTGACCTCTTTCTGATTGATTCAAAATTAGAAAGCATACATGTTAGGTAAATGGTTAAAGGAAATTGTATTTACCAAAAAAAAAATGGAAGTAATTAAAAATAGAAAAAGCATGCTATACAAAAAAGGCGGTGAAATTATTTACAATGATTAAGTGAGGAGTGGGTTGCAGAGGAGGGTGGGTTAAGCCTAGATAGGGTAGAAAAGGGGATACAGAGTTTGAACCAAGGCTGAAGGGGGTAGAGGAGGAGGCAGAGGGTGTACCAAGGTTGGAAGAAGTAAAGGAGGAGGCAGATGGTGGACCAAGGTTGGAGGAGGTAGAGGAGAAGGTAGAAGGTGGAACAAGATTGGAAGGGGTGGAGGAGGATTGGAAGGGATAGAGGAAAGAGAAGTGTAGGTGATAGCTGGAGGGCACAGAGGAGTGTGGTGTGGAGTAGTAGTAGGAGGGTGGGAGATGACAGAAAAGGCAGAGGAGAGGTGGGTGACAAAGGGGAAGGAGGGATAGAAAGAAGCGAATTAGACAGTGTCAGGTTGGGAGGGATGTGGAAGTTATAAAGGGATTTTCAGATGTTGGAAACAATTGAGGGTAGTAAAAATGTGCAAAAGGAATTGGGGTTAGGATAGGGAGGATATGTAAAGATAGTAATATATAGGGTGGCATGTGTTTGGGATAGGTGCTGGGGCGGGGTGTCAGGATGTGAAAGGAGGTGGAGCAGACTGAGGAAGGGCAGAGAGAGGGCTCAGGATGTGAAGGGGGTTTGGAAGTGGAGGGGATTGGGGAAGGGTGAGGAGAGTAAAAATGGGTTTGTTGCTGACATGTGGAAGGGCTAGGGTAAGGTTGGTGAGGTTAAGAAGAAGTGGATAATTGCTAGGATGCTGAAATTTCTAAAACAATGAGGGAGGCAATGTTGGAGGAATTTTTTGCCTTGATGAAAATATGTAGCCCTTAACAGGTCCCCTCTGTTCCCTGTATGCATTCCAAGGCTGAAATGATATCTAATGCCAAAATGTTGGATAAAGGAGGTACAGGTAAAACCCCTGTCATATTTGTTTTCATCAGTGTCCCAGTGAAAAGATTTTGCTTCACTTCCTGTTTTCCTGTTTTGTAGACACTACAAGTTAGTGAAAGGAAACTTCTCAAAAGTGAGGGACAATCCCCCTCAGCAGTTGTCATCTGAGCAGTTATCCGCATTCAAAGTTTTTCCCTCTGTTTCTGTTCTGATTCAATGCAAATATTCACATTTTCCTTTACTCTCAGTCCTAGTGAGAATGATTGCCAGGGCAAATAGAGAACAAGCAAATAGAGCAGTCTCAAGTGGTGCTACATAAGACATATCCATTGAGAGCCCATTTCTATGGGGACTATGGAAAACTGTTGACCTGACAAGATTCATAGGCAGTTTAACTCTCCAATAAGACACACAAATAGAATGCAATGTAGTTTTAATCCTAATTAGCATATTACAGAGAATGTTTTTCTTAACTCTTGAAGGATAAAAAGGCAATACCTTCATAAGCCTAACTGAGCAGCATGGAGAGGCATATAGTGGCTAGCTTAGGACTGTAGTAATTGGTAGAAAAACAGGAGGGGGAAACATGAGAACATACTAAATACACAAAACATCAACTATTTAAACAGGTTGCTTAGTTAGCACACCATCTATCAGGGACAGAGACAACATAAATAAGAACCCAACCGCAGTTCTTGCCCCTCACCTCTTTATCCAAAACAAAAAAGTTTTGGCTTTTGATGTATTTTGTCAACAAGCAACAAAGTACAATGTGTGTGTGTATTGAATGTTTGCATTGCTGCTAAGTATTTGAGTACAGGATTGTTACTTGACAATTTTTTTTACACACTCTGTCGAGAAATTGTGTTTCCTCATAAATTACCCGCACTAGCTAATGTGTTTTACCATGTACAAACCTTTTTTATGTACAGCTATGATATGCCTATGCAATTACATCTCAGTGCTGGGACATGAAGAGGGTATGTATACTGTGACTTTGCAATGCTTTTATTTTAATAGAGGGGTGACAGGAGGGTGAGACAAATGGAATTCAACTTAAATAAATGAAAGTAAGATAAATAAAAAAACTTGACTAATGCAACAACAGTGCCTTGTAGCCATCATGTACACACAATATGGGGCTGATTTATAACTTTTCCACCCAACGAATAGAATTACCACCACTAGATGGCACTGAGGAGCATAGCATTCCGTTGTTACTCATCACTATCTAGTGGCAATAGTGTCTGGGCGGAAGAGTTATAAATAAGCTTGTGTGTGTGTTTGTAACAATTGCACAAGGTTTATAGATTATTAGTCAAGTTATGTATTCCTGCTGAAGTAACATAAATACATCATCGTAAATGTGAACTGCTGTTGATGTTGGTCCTTTATCAATAGCAGCAATTTACATCCAATTCCCTTCAAAGCAATCAGGGATGATAGAGCATATGCAGCAGTGAATGCGACATGCTTAGTTCATACCTCAGTGTGTCAACACCATAAAACTTATTGGAACATATACCATGGCGTACACAAGTGTAAAGAAATCCCATTGGACGGAATATACAAACAATTTATACAGCTGGTTGTAGTGATGTTTCCAAGGATATTGCACAGGGGGATAAGGTCTGCAGATGCTGTTGTACTAAGATGGGGGTCAACAGTGTTATTTGATGGACAACGCTGAGCCCCAGATAATGTCTCATCCAGGGACACTATGCTGCTGAGAAAGATTGCCATCCCCAGGGGCATGTGATGATTAGCTGATAATGGGGGTTGGTAGTGGGATTTGCATGGCCATTGCTAAGTGGCCGAGTACTATTCCCAAGCACATTACACTGTTAAACCAGGGATGCAGACAGAATGATATTTCTAAAAGCAGTGCAGCTGGGCATTGGGTAGGCATTGGTATTTTCGGGCACACTGTTGTTTCATGGGGGTCAGGACACTGTGGAACTGAGCTACATACTGTATATGTATGGAAACTTCTGAGTTAGATATAAGAGTGAGTGGTCTTTCTGGGGACACTACACTGTGAAGTAAATTTGTAGGAACAATGTGCTGGGATGAAGGCACGGGGACAATTTAAGGGATACTAATTCAGAGCTAAGGTTGGAGGCAGTCTAATACTAAAAGCAACATACTAAAATGCAAATGGGGATTCAATTGTTGATGGACGGTCTGTTTCCATGCTCAGGTAACCCATGAAAACAGCTGTTTTTTTTGTTCTCTATGAAGTGTTAGTGCATGACTCACTAGACATGAGGACTCTTCTGCCAGCTTGTGAGGTTACATATTTTGGCCATTATTTCATGTGTTCAGGAGCAAGTGAAAAGATATGTTTAAATTGCATACCAGCCTGTGAAAAGATGTGTTTAAATTGCATACCAGCCTGTCTGCTAAACAAATGGTAATGGCATTACTAAGAGGCTGGTTTCCAAGCATTGTGCACCCACAATTGAATCTCCTGAAAATGTCTTCATGTTTAGTATGTTGCTATTTGCAATTAAAGGCTTACAGGACTGTGGTCTGGGATTGTGCTCAGCTAGCCATTAAATAGCATCAGTTTTTGTATTTTGGGTTGTTTGATGTTATCCTGTTGAATTGTGGAAGTGAGTAGTGAAATCCAGGTACCATATGTTGCTGAGCAAGGGATGCAGACATAGAGAGATTGCTAGGAAACACTGTCATGCCAGACAAAAAAGTGCAGAAAAGAAAAATGTTGTGGAAGAAATATAATGGTTAGGCATGTGCGATTCGTTTCGTTCCGAATCTAAATTCGGACGAGATTTCGGAAATTCAGAGATTCGGAAGTATCCGAATTCCGAATTACAGATATAACGAATGCAAACGAATACGAATTTCCGATTCCGAATTTCCAATTCGTTTTATTGGACAAACTTTAGTTTTTTGGAATTTTTTTTTCCCTCTTAAATGTCACTTTGCTGCAACGAAGGAAATGAAAACGAAATTGACTTTCGGACCCGAATTCCGAAAAACAAAATAAAGCAAAATCCGAATTAAAACGAAACAAATATTTTGCTGGTGCACATGTCTAATAATGGTGTTACTGTCTTTAGGTGGTCATGCGTGCTAATTTTCCAAACAAAAAATCGTTTATACAGAAATCCAATAACATTACACATCAGTTTTAACATATTCTAGAGAACTATGCAAGAGTTATAAGAATTAATTGTGCAAAGAAAGTTTTTTTTAATGTTTACCAGTACTCTGTCAGCTCAGTTTCTAAGTAAAATACAGAAGGAAGTGGTCAGGGGGAGGAAACAGATTTCACAGTTGTGCCTTGTACAGTTCTTTACAGTAATTCTACAACTCCACTATGATTGCTGATTTCCAGATGATCCTAATAACTACTTTGCTACTGCTTGCCATTGCAGAAGAGAGTAAAGGTAAGGAAACTGAGACATGAATGTGATTTTTTAAGCGTTAGTGTGAGAGTTTTAGAGACTCATTGGGGATAATTATTAAGCAAGTTAGCAACATAGTTATTTGCAAATCAGGCTGCCTCTCCTTCAATAAAGTCTCTGCCACAGGCTTACAGTCCTGTGCATCTGTATTACTGGGAAGCCAAGTGTGACAGTTTACAACGGTCTGAGACAGATTTTTTTTTTAATGAATATGTGGCAGATTTTCACTCTAAACAGATGCATATTAAAGGATAAATATTGGGAGAGTAAAATATATTGTTCTCTTTCCAATACTTAGAGTTGGCATGGGACACTGCAGCTGTCATATGCCAACTCTATAGAGCTGAGCGATCGTCTGACCGTTGATCACTCAGCTCACGGTCTCCTCCCTGCAGAGAGCGGTGACCGACACTTAACACTCCATGCAACGATTCTCCCCTGGAGGAACTGTTCTTCCAGTGCTCACTAGAGGAACAGACAGTCAAGGGGGCGGGTACAGCTGGCTCTGGCTCTAGAGAGGCAGAGTCAGCTGTCAATCAGTCTTCTTGGCTGCAGCACGACTCTGTGTTTTCAGCTGATAGTGGGTACTAGCCTGCTATGTGCGGACTTTGGATCACAGGAGCACATTAGTAAATGTACTCCTGTGACCCAAAAAAGGAGTAAAGCCATATACAGTGCATTTTGCATACAAAGGAAAATCTATAAATGTTTGAAAAATGAGGACACACATAACTTACATTAGGAGAAGACATACGTAATAGAAAAAAAAGAATGTTCTACTAATATACACAGGACACAACTTATCAATCTGTAGAACTAAGTGAATGTGGATTCCAGAGTAAAGAATAAACTGTTAAATCACAAAAAACACATAAACATCTATATAAATACCGGAATCTTCTATCTCATTGTGTGATCAATACATGAATAATCAAACAATCAATATGAACCAATCTCTTAGTTTAACCTCCCTGGCGGTATTCCCGAGTCTGGCTCGGGGTTAATTTTCAATGCTAGGAGCGGTAACCCCGAGCCAGACTCGGGACTGCAGAGAAAAGTGACACTCACCTTGTCCCTGCGATCCCGCGGCGCCCTATGCTGTACGCGGCCCGAAAACGAAACTAAGGGGTCTATTCACGAAGCTGCTGAGGGCAGCCGAGTGAATGACCGATCAGAAGTGAAGTGAGCCGAACACTGTTCGGCTATTCACTTCAGGCTGGTACGGCTAATTTCAGCCGTACATCGGCTGAAATCAGCCGTACATCGGCTTGCTTCGTGTGGCTTCTGGTCGGCCGAACATGCTCAGCATGTTCGGCCGACCCGAAGTGCAGAAGGAGTTCGACTCAGCCACCAGCCGTAAGATCACGGCTGGCTCCGCCTAGCTGTCAGAAGCAGGCCGAGCTGTCAGAAGCAGGCCGAGCTGTCAGAAGCAGGCCGTGCTTGTTTGTTATACTGTTGGGATTGTTTTAAATATTTAACCCCGTGTATCCATCTGAGAGGGGAATTAGAACGTATAGCTTATTTCACATAATTGTGTTTAATCACTGTTTATTTTTGGTCATTGAGACACTGACAAGTGTATGTATAATATTAATATTATTATTAGGAGTGTTATATTTTCACGATTAGGTATTGAAACCACTATTGCTGTTCACTAGATTAAGTTTACACATGCAAGAGCGTTAGACCCACGGGTCATTTATACAAGGATTGCAACTAAGTGGCTTTATTTGTTTTTTGTTTCGTTTGCTTGTTACAGAGGACTCTGAGCTACACTGTGTGAGCTCGGCGCTTCTGTCATACATATATTTATTGATACACTGTGGGTTGTTTGAATATATGTTACACGTATCACATGCCGCAATAAGAATTTCGGGCATTTATACACTGATTATGGCTCTCTCTTAAACTAAGAGATTGGTTAGGCCAATCAGAGGCGAGCGATAAACGCTTGCCTCTGTTTATCGCTCGCCTCTGATTGGCCACTCATACATTTAAGTTGGAGAGAGGAAGGGTGACGCTATGTTCTGATGAAGGGGGCGTGCCCCGGAAACGCGTTAACGTCACCACTATAATGGTATCACCTAGTGGACATCTCACTGCTTGTCAGTCCTCACCTCATGACTTTGTGACACTCATGTTTGTGAGTATGATTCGGTTTTTTATTTGTTTATTGAAATAAAAGTGATCTGCACCAGGAAAGGCGCCTCTCTTGTGCTTATTTCCTAGATTTCCAGCTTTCCCGGCTTCTTTGGGGCAGCATCCTGCAGTATGCCTAAAAGCAAGTCCTATTAAGAACTGACAGTCCGTGGCGCTTCACTGTTTTTATTTTGTTACTGACTTTGTAAAGTGAATGTCCATTTAGCTTAGTGGATGGGGTGATGTAGTGTTGACTTCCAATCATGTTCAAACAAGAATTTTCTGTTTTTGAATTTTTATTTTCCATGCAAATGATTGGGTATTCAAAGCAAACACGGCTTTACCTTGTTTACAACACTAAATATGCCCTAGCTCTTTTCTAGATCAACCCCAAAGTGTCGTTTTGCGTCCTCTTCTATGTACAATGCATCTTACTCTGGTAAAACATAATTTTTGTGCACATGTAGCATACTTATTCTGGGAGCTGGATTTTGCACATACATTAACTTAATTGAGTACACATTCTTACTTCTACTGTCAAGCCAGTGAAATCACACCCTGAACGAGCGGTGGCCAGATCGGCCACCGACGCATTCTGCGCATGCGTGCCGCCATTTTGGAGTAGATCTTGGTATACTTGGTAAACATGGATTCATCAATAAAAAGTCAGGTAAGAGATCATGTGAAAAGTACTGTGAGTAAAATACCAATCTTGATTATCGGGGGTCTGCTGTATATGCTTATGAGATCAGATTAAGGTAATCACATTCCCTTAAAAAACTGCGAGGACGTTCAGATTCAGAGGATCTCTGTTTGATAGACCCTGACTAAACGATATCCCTATGCAGTAATGAAACAATCTGTGAACAACAGTATCAATTAATTTATAAGTGATACAATCTGGCTGCCACCCAGCGTGTTGGGGACTATCTAAGAGCATTATAAATAGACACGTCATTATCTGACATAGGGGTCTATTCACAAAGCTGCCGAAGGATCTGGCCGTAGCTTCGGCCGATCCTTCGGCTAGCTTCGGCCCCAGGACCACGATGTGTCTTTTTTTTTGCTTTATTCTGACATGATCGATGTCAGAATAGAAAAAAAAAAAAGAAATTTTCCCAATGAAAAGCATTGGGACATTACTATTGGCTATTTCAATTTGCAATAGCCAATAGTAAACTAGCATTGTTCCCGCCCTCTGCTGATGGACCTGATGGGGAACTGCAGCAGAGGGCGGGTACAATGCTAGTTTAGCAGTTAACCAGGGACGCTGATCTCTCTGAAAGTGGCCGGAGCCAGCCGTAAGATCACGGCTGGCTCCGCCCAGCTGTCAGAACTAAACCGAAGGGGTCCTGGGGCCGAAGCTAGCCGAAGGATCGGCCGAAGCTACGGCCAGATCCTTCGGCAGCTTCGTGAATAGACCCCTTCATGTTGCAATTTGTGAATCAGGGTTACAATTTAAAAATATGCACCTGAAGGAAATGTCTTTCTTCTGAGGAAATATCTGCATGAATAACAGCTGTGTCAAGATTAAATGGATAGATACAATATGTTACAAATGATAAAGAGAGAAAGAGGTTTTTGAGATATCTCTTCGTGACATTTTCTTTGCTTCATTGTGAATTCATATGGCAATATATTTTTGATATAAGGATAGCGCGGATATATTTTCTCTATGCTGAGGCATGGTTCTTACATTTTATACTTCCTATTTAGGAATATTTCGTATAAGAAAAATAAATAATTGGCAATATATAGCCAGGAAATATGTAGACTTGTGCGCCGTCAAAAAATTTGTTCCGTTTCGGAATATCCGTTATTTCGTATTTTGTAATTCGTGTCCGAAACTCAATTCGGATTCCTACGAAATACGAAATTTTGTTAGTTTTGGCACATTTTCGTAACTTTACGAACATCCGTTATGATGAAGTTAAAAAGCAAAAATACCTTTGTTAATATTGGAGTCGATGTGGTAGTTGTTTTTTTATCCGAAATACGAATTCCGTTAACGGATTCCGGATCCGAATTTCGTATTTCGGATAAAAAAAACCTAAAGCAAAAATACCTTTGTTAATATTGGAGTCGATGTGGTAGTTGTTTTTTTATCCGAAATACGAATTCCGTTAACGGATTCCGTATCCGAATTTCGTATTTTAAAAAAAACTACCATCAACTCCAGTATATTAACAAATGTACTTTGCTTTTTAACTTCAATATAACGAATGTTCATAACGGAACGAAAATACGTCAAGGGAATTTCGTATTGCCTGCCTGTGTATTATAATGCAACTGTGAACCAAACTAACTTGCGCTAACGGAAATAGTAAAACTAAATTAAGATGGATTAAAATTTAAAATAGATATTAATATGACCCCGGAGCTAAAATTTCTAAAACCAAAAAGGAAAAAAGCTGCTGAACTCAGGCTAAAAGCCTACAGAATAATGGTGTAATGAAGTGTACAGCGCTAAATGCCCTTCAGGAAATTAGATAACGGTAGGGATCATATGGTGTCACCTCCGTGTCAAGCAATCGTGAAACAGTGTATATATAATAAATATTTGTGTAAAAACTTATAGTACGTTATAAAATGTGTCAACAAGTGTCATAAAAGGCGTGTCATACATGAACCTTATTAAATAAATAAACAAAAAATATGTTGAGATGAGTGAGTGTGACCAGCAGCATTGCTTCATTGTAATGTTTACAGAGTGATTGGATCGGGGTTATGCACAATTTTTTGTAAATTATTCTGTTTGTGTAAATAAAACTAATTGAAGCTCCTTTTGGTCTGTCAATCACCTGCTGCATAGCCTTTCCATTCTTCACGGAAGGGTGCTTTTTTGTTGTCTTGCTAGTCGGCCCCGCTGGCTTTCAAAATACCTGAACAATGCCTGCATCCATTCAAATTGTTCCGGTATTTTGAGAGCCAGCCGACTAGCAAGATACTGAAGCTTGGCCCAGTGGGAGATTCCTCCATCTGCACAGTTTAGCATAGATGGAGGAATCTGTTGCACGTTTTCTATCTGACCACAGAAAATCTGCAGATAATCTGTAGGTGTATGGCAAGCTTAAGTCTTTTGGGGAAGATGTTTTCCATGATTGCAGTTGTTTGGAAGGCGAGGTCTCAGAAGACCCCAAGTGTGCTTTCTTCAGCAGTGAAATAGAGTGTCGATAAGTCAGTACATTTTTTTTCCTTCTCACATTTATCAAATTCTTTGGTGGTGGACTTTAGCAACAAACGTCTCAGTGGGCAAGCCTCTTTCATTCTGGCATGGCACGGGGACCATACTTACTAATTATGCACATTTGCAGGGGTAGAGGCACACTGCATGGGTCAACAAGTCCAAAGAAGATGGTCCAGTCCTTCACATAGATTGTCAAATTTGTTTGAACTGAAAGCCGTAGAAGCTCTGAGACACTTCTCCTGGATGTTGCAAGGCAGGCAGGTACAAATATTAATGGACAACAAGAGAGCAGTTCTATTTCTTGCCAAACAAGGTAGTACCAAAAAGTCTCCCTCTTTTTTTCTGGAAGCAGAAATCTTCCAGTGGGTTGAGAGACATGTGCAAGTCCTGTCTACATTTCCCAAGTGGGAAGAATCAGGCAGTAGATGCCTTGAGTTGCCACTTTGTGGATCACAATGAGTGATGCTGAGGTCCTATCTTCTACAAACGGTGTTCAACAAGTGGGGAATAGATTTATGCCCTCCAGAGTGAGTCACCAGCAGAGGCGGCTCTAGACTTTGTGAGGCCTTAGGCGAAAATCAAACGTGAGGCCCCCCACTTACACCCATCATGAAAAAAAATGCAAACCATAATAAAAAATGAACTGTATACATATTGCATGTTATAAGACTAGTGTTTAATACCCGCAGCCAGGAAATGTACATCTCCTAGAGCTAGAATGTAAGGAACGTACAGAGCGCAGAGGCCAGATGTAAGGAACGCACAGGGCGCAGAGGTCAGAAGAAAGGAACGCACGGGGCACAGAGGTCAGAAGAAAGGAATGCACAGAGTGCAGAGGTCAGAAGAAAGGAATGCACAGGGCGCAGAGGTCAGAAGAAAGGAACGCACAGGGCGCAGAGGTCACAGTGAGCGCAGAGGCCAGATGTAAGGAACGCACAGGGCGCAGAGGTCAGAAGAAAGGAACGCACAGGGCGCAGAGGTCAGAAGAAAGGAACGCACAGAGTGCAGAGGTCAGAAGAAAGTAACGCACAGAGCGCAGAGGTCAGAAGAAAGGAACGCACAGGGCGCAGAGGTCAGAAGAAAGGAACGCACCGAGTGCAGAGGTCAGATTTAAAGAACGCACAGAGTGCAGAGGTCAGATTTAAGGAACGCACAGATTGCAGAGGTCAGATGTAAGGAACGCACCGTGGTCAGATGTAAGGAACGCACAGAGCGCAGAGGTCAGATCTAAGAAACGCACAGAGGGCAAAGGTCAGATGTAAGGAACGCACAGAGCGCAGAGGTCAGATGTAAGGAACGCACAGACCGCAGAGGTCAGATGTAAGGAATGCACAGAGCGCAGAGGTCAGATGTAAGGAACGCACAAAGCGCAGAGGTCAGATACAAGGAACGCACAGAGCGCAGAGGTCAGATGTAAGGAACGTACAGAGCGCACAGTTCAGTAGTAAAGAACGCAATAAATCCTGCTTTCCTATCACACAGTATGGGGTGGCATGGCATTGGTTATATGTGACAGCAGTCTGGCATTTAGAAGGATCTGCTCACTGCCAGAGGGCAGCTGGATTTGTTACATAGAAAAGTTTTAGCAGCAGATGTGAACAATGACAACAGTATTTGAAAAATAGAATTATTGTTTTTGTTTGTTTTTCCAGCATGCATTTTACTATTTTATAACGAGGGGTGCTTCTAAAATAGAAAAATGCATGATGAAAAAACAAACAAAAAAAGATCATTTAAACTGCCGGATGGGGGTAAATACTTTCTATAAACACTGTAAATTGTACCCAGATGTCTGTTTTAGAAGCACCCGTGTCATCCTGTCCTGGGGGCCTTATATCACTTACATGATCCGTTACCAACCCAGCCGGGTCACTTTGTTTTGGGGTAGGAGGGGGCGTGGAACCACGCAGTGGCACCGCAGCCATGCCCCCCATGTGCGATCGCCAGCACCCAAACCTGTGACACATTAGTGCCTGCGTTCTGGTCCAGTGAAATCTGCACAAAATAGTGCTTGCAGCATTTTTGCTGATCGCACTGAACCGGAACCCATGCACTAATGTGTCACAGGTTTGGGTGCCGGCGATCGCACTGCAGTTGGGGGGCATGGCTGCGGTGTCATTGAGTTCAATGCACCACCACGCCCCCTCTGCCCCAAAACAAAGTGAGCCAGCTGGGTTGCGTTCCAGTGCATTCCAGAGGCCGAACACACTGCAACGCACTCTTTATGGCTGGACTGGGTCCTTAGGGCTTGTTCACACCAATTACGGTGCGTTCCAGAGCGGTAGCTGCTGGAACGCACCGTAATCGCTCACAAAACTTCCCCCTGCCTTCTGGGGTGGGATGGGACGCCCCCCCGGCCACAGTGCGATCGCGGCACCTGAATGCGTAACATATTAGTGCCTGCGTTCCAGTCCAGTGCAATCTGCACAAAATAGCAGCATTTTTGCAGAGTGCACTGGACCGGAACGCATGCCGTTTGACACACGTTTGGGTGCCGGAGATCACAATGCGGGCGGGGGGCATGGCTGCAGTGCCATTGAGTTCAATGCACTACCACACCCCTCCCGCCCCAAAACAAAGTGAGCCGGCCGGGCTGCGTTCCAGAGGCTAAACGCACTGGAACGCACTCCTTACGCTGGGACTGGGCCCGTAGGGCTTGTTCACACCAATTACGGTGCTTTCCATAGCGGTAGCTGCTGGAACGCACCACAAATGGCTCACAAATCTTCCCCCTGTGTTCGGGGGTGGGAGGGGGACTGGTGGTGCATTGAAGTCAATGGCACTGCAGCCACGTCCCCCCTCTCGTAGTGCGATCAAGTGCATGGCAAAACATTGCCCGCGTTCTGTTCCACTGCAAAAAAGCTGCTTGCTCTATTTTTTTGTGTTTGCAGTGGAATGGAACGCAGGTAATGTTTTGCCATGCACTGCGGCCAGGGGGGGGGGCAAAGCAGTGCCATTGAATTCAATGCACCGACACGCCTCCTCCGGTCCCAGAACGCAGGGGGAAGTTTTGTGAGCGATTGCGGAGCGTCCCAGCAGCTACCGCTCTGGAACGCATCGCAATTGGTGTGAACAAGCCCTTAAACACTGTAAAGTCCTTCTTTTTTTTTTTTTGCTAACCTGTATTTTTTATGTGCAAAAAAAAAAACTTCAGAAATAAATAAAATGTTAAAGAAAAAAATAAAAGAGTGCTTCACTAACCTGACCACCCTGTGCCCCTCCGCCGGTATCAGCCTCCTCCTTGCACTCCTCTGATGCCATCGCTTGTTGCTGCGCTGATAGCTGCTCTCCAGTCTCCACCACATGCCGGGCTGGCGGGCGGGCTCTCTCCTGTCTCTGCAAGCGAGGCTGTAAGAACTGGCGGAAATAGTTCCGCCAGCACCAGAGGGAAAAGCCGCGCCAGAGGACCCGCTGCGTGGCTTCTCCCTCACTCTGACGGCTGCAGGAAGTGGGAGGGGGGTTCCGGTGCGGAGGCTGTGGGGGAATTGCCGGCACGTCGGCGCCCCATTCTCCCTGTCGGGAAATCACTGCTCCCAGGGGCGGACTGACCAGCGTCAGGTTAGTTGAAGCTGCAGAGGTGAGGTAGGCTGCCGCGAGGCCCTCGTGAGCGCGAGGCCTTAGGCGACCGCCTAACTCGCCTAATTAGAGAGCCGCCTCTGGTCACCAGTACCCTCTTTTCTTTTCCTGCTTCAAATGCTGATAAAGCCCTGTGTCTTAACCTGGGACTTTCTTCAGTCTACGTGTTTCCTCACATGAGACTTTGAGTCTTACTGCCAATTTGGAACAAATGAGCGCATGCCATTGGCATTATATTTGACTGGCCGTGTAGGCAGTGGTTCCCGCTTTTCATGCATATCGCGATGGCTCCACCCTGGCCTCTTTTAATCTTCGCAAGGCAGAGCTCTTCATCATGAACCTGGGAAGCTCTATTTAGTGGCGTGGAGGTTGAAAGGGGAAGGCTTGCTCCCCCGGCCTGTCTTCAGAGGGTATTAAGACTCTTCCCAGGTCCAGAGAACTGTCAACCAATGCCAAAAATTTTAAAATTTAGGAAAGGATTTAGCCAAGTCCTTTGTATCCCTCTATTGCCAATGTGTTTGTTAAGTTTTTTCTTCAGACAGTTCTTAAGGGTCTTAGCTGTTGAAGGTAAAGATATTGGCCCTTTTAGCCTTAATGGGACACAAATGGGCAAATCATCCTTTAATTCGTGCAGTGGGACTTGAAGATAAG
Organism: Nanorana parkeri; assembly: GCF_000935625.1. NCBI lineage: Eukaryota > Metazoa > Chordata > Amphibia > Anura > Dicroglossidae > Nanorana > Nanorana parkeri. Next base: position 417,319 of record NW_017307007.1, read on the forward strand.
CCCTCCAAAGAAGTATTGTTTGCCCCCAAGTGCGATTGGCCAGTTTTACTACAACCCTTAAGCAAATATTCATTTTATTGGGCAGAATTCTGCTCCTTGTGGCATTTAGTGCTGAAAATTTTGTTTTTTAACAGCCATATCATCAGCAAGAAGGGTGTCAGAGCCTTTTTTTGTCAGGACAAAGTTGTCTTGAGGCTGTCATCCCAATATCTCTCCAAAGTCTCTACACCTTTTCAGCAAAACTGGGAGTCAGTGCTCCCGACCTTCCCGGTAAATGATGTACCCATTACCTGCAGAGAACAAGCCCTTTTAGTTGAATGAAGAACTTATTCTACTGAAGGGTCCAAAGAAGGGGTATGGAGCTTTATCTAGGGTCCCCATCATGGCTAGTAAAGCCAATGCAAAAAGAGCATTCTACAGCTTGGCTTTATCCATCACAGAGTATGAGGGCTCATTCTACAAGAGGCATGGCAGCATACTGGATGGATTAAGCAACAGTTTTGATGGAAGAAGTAAAGCTGCAAGTTGAGCATTGTCTAATACCATCGTGAGTCACTATTTTGTAAATGTGGCTGCTTCCTTTGCATGTTCCTTTTTGTCCTTCCTGTTTTATGCTCGACCAGTTGTTCTCATTATTATTTCGTGAAACATTGCAGTGTTTTTGTTTATTACAGCCTTCCCTAGTTTTATTGCTTTCTATGTCCTGTCGCATGCTGAGATGAAGTAGCCAGGAATATGGAAAATTGTTATCAAATTCTTACCATAATTTTATTTTTCTGACCTACAATCCTGCCCTTTTGTGTTCTGTTGTGAGTTCTGGTAACAGAACACAGGTTGGAGCCACTGTCTCTTTTTTTATTAGCTATGTTATGGGTGGTCCTTCGCGGGGTCGGAGGTGCTGACTCATAGTATGTCAACATGAATATAGGCCAGGAGAAGAAAATTATAGTATGAATCTGATCATTTTCCATAATTAGGAGGAGGACTCCTAGGGAGGTTCAGGATGCAGCAGGGTCAAGGTCAACTTTTACAAGCAAAGCTCAGGTTTGTATTATATTCCAGTTCCCTATGTCTTAATTTCCTGATAATTTTCACATGCAGTTTTTACTGAAGGTAGCCTCTATTTATTTTTTGCATCACGTGCTCAGTTTAAATTACTAGGTTGGTGGCAGGTTTTATTAGTAATATATCTCTATATATATAGATATACTGTATATATTGTGATGTTTGGGGAAGTTAGCACAAATGGTGAGCAGACTAGTCTTGAAGCCGCTTTAACATAAAACAGAACAGTCTTTTATTTCTTTCATAACAGAAACACAGCTTTCTTCAGTAAAAACACAAGGTCTGCTTGTATTTCAGCAAACAGAACATATGACATAATCTCACCAACTCCAGGTTGTCGCACATACTCCATGTGTCCCAGGCCTAGGGTTTTTCTTAACAGAGCCACAGTCCACAGCCGTGTTCAATACTGATTATCATCTCTTAATAGCGTCTATCGGTTTTGAGTGCGATGGGTTCATGGACTGTATCCTGGGTGATTACAACACCCAGTTCTGCCGTGGGATTGCCACACAATAGCTTTGATTAAGGACTCTCTGCTCTGATAGCCAATTTCCATTAGCAAGGAGATTGCTTTAATGGGGAACTACAATCTCCTATCTCTCACAGCCAAGAAGAGTGCCATCTTAGCCTCTATTTGGATTGGAGTTGCCATGGTGCAGCACATGTGATCAGCTAGGGCACCAGCTATTTGAGGGCTTGAAAGTTCAATTGAGAGCTGAAATAAGCTCACTGACAACCTTGACATTTGGCATGCCTTAAAAGTAATTATTTTGGGAAACATTAATTTGGTGTGAAAAGTTCCTCTTAAATATGATTAAGAATGATACAATACTCCACATGTGAAAAAGAGACTAAGGCTTCTGAATAGAAGAATACGTAATATAAATAGGCAACTCCACTCCACTAAAAACCACTATGTACTGTGTTCCCTACAAAGTGTATGTATAGCCAAACCCTTTTTTTTTGGATATACAGTATAGACATATTAAAAACCCTGCTAGGTTATTTTTGTTGTCCCTGTACCATTGGGGTACAATGGTACCCCATTTACTTCTTCCCTTTACTTCTTATCCTTGATATGCAACAGAAAGTTAGAAGAAATCTCCCACAGTGAGAGTATTTACCTTCCAGGCAGTTACCCTTGGAAGAAGTATGCCCCATTGGAAGAATTCTCCTATCTTCTAATTGTGGGGATAACTCTAACGTTTTGGATTTGCCCTTACTTTGTTTTTCTGTGATAACATTCACTAGGCATGGGCTCAATGTTAAAACGATGTTCGGCGATTTAAGGTTCCTCCTTAAATTCCTACCAAACCTACACCTTACTCATTCACAAGGGGGAGGCTGCACGTGGGTGCCTTTTTATTAAAGGGGTACCCTGATGTGAATATGCCCCCTGCCCGCACCCCCACAATCAACACCCCAGGGCTTGTGGGGAAGAAGCCCTTGTCCCCATCTGCACGGAGACAAGGTGCTTTTCCAGGGGCGACCCAGGAAAAGCACCCTCCCAGTGCCGAGGGCATGTGGCCTGGTACCGCAGGGAGGGGGGCTGCTCGCTCGTCCCCCCCCCCTCTTTCCTGCCCTGCCAATTCCCCCACCATTTTTGGGGGTGGTGTTCCTTCTTAAAATTCCTACCAGACCTTAAGAGTCTGCTTTGATTTTAAGGGGGAACCTCATGCACTTTTTTTTGCATGGGGTCCCTCCTAAATTTCCTACCAGACCTAAAGGGTAATTTTTGCTGCAGCAGGTTCTATACATTGTACCACTTTACAGGCAGCTTAAGGGCACTCCCCCAGGCATGATATTTAAAGGCATTTTTAATTCTTATTGTTTCACCTTAGGTGATCTTAAAATCACTGCTCCTTTAAAAATGGTATTGTTTAAAAGTGTTTTTTTCATTGATTCCTGGCCCCCGGGGCAGTACCCGAATCCCCATACCCTTTTCTTGGCCATTAACTTGCAAATAAGCCTTCAAAATGGGGTCAATTGATTTTCAAAGTTCTACCCCCCATAGTCTTGCATTGAGTTCGAGTTCGAATTCGAACTTTTTCCATGTTCGAAAGTTCGATTTCGAACCGAACACAGGAGTGTTCGGCCCATCAATAACAGTCACCAGTGCAAATAAAAGGCTGAATCTCCCTAGTGGGCAAACATCAATGAAAACTACAGGGTCTAACCCTTCCCCACGATACACAAAACTAGAAAAAATTGTTTTGCCTAGAGATATGCTTTAAGAGGTAAGAAAGGTTTCCTTGGATGGTATATTTTTCACAACTAAGGGAATAGAATGGAAAATACACACTACTTTGTCCATGGTGTGAATGGGCAGTACATTCAGCTGACATTGAATTTGTAATTATCTAATATACAGTATATAATATTGATTTTACCGCAGCTTGCATAGCATGCAGAAACTCTTAGCCTGACCCACCTGAATGCACCAGGGGAAATGGCCTTGCTGTTCTGTAGTCATTACTGTATGTCAGGGTGAGAGCTAAGTGTTACTTTCTTATTACTCTACCCTTAAGTGAAGATTAAACTGATATATTTTTTAAAATTAGGAAATGAAGATAACATTTGTGGTGAGGAAACTTCAACTGGTGGATCTTGTTGTCAGACACCTGGAGGTAAGTAAGACTGTTGTGTGCATATAAAAAATGACATACATTCAAACCTGCATTCACATTGTAGAATTAGCATTTTTTCTCCAGTTTAGAGTAATGTTACATAAGCTTTAGGCACACAACTAAATACATACACATGGATAGTTTTACTTGCAAAAATGTTTGTAATTGTGTTTAGCCAGTCTTGAGATCCAGAATACTCATCCAGAGAACATAGCCATGTCAATTACCTCAATCAGCTACAGTAGTACAGTTTGGGCACCAACCTGCCCCGAGCCTGTGACTAGACAATAAGGCTTCAGAAGCACTCTGATGATATCACCATAGTGCTTTCTCTTCTTATAAGTATGTTTAAACTGTTAACTGACAGTTCTGTGTAAAACTAAAGAGCCCTGACCAGTTGACACTAGTGGTCCCCTCTCTGTTGTGAGTAGTGCTCTGCATGGGATTACAAGACACTAATACAAGATTCACATTATTATTATTATTTAATACAGAATTTATATAGCGCCAAAACAGTTTGCGCAGCGCTTTACAATTTAAGGAAGACATTACAGTCACAATACAATTCAAGACAAGATGGTAAGGAAGGCCCTGCCCGTGAGGGCTTACAATCTAAAATGCTAGTTTTATGTAAAAATACATATACTGTAATTCCTTGTTGTGAATATATATCTCAATGTAAATATTGCTCCCTATGTCTGTCTGGTGTTCAGCTTTAAAAAAATAATTGGTTATTTGTTTTTAAATGATGTTGCAGAGGCAGACATGCTGCATGATGCCCAAGAGCCAGTGGAACTTTGGCAGTACATCCTGAATCCATTTTGTCTAGAGATCACTATAGGTAGAGGTTAGAAATGAGGTTCATAATCGCCTCTACCATGAGTTTGCGGTCTATTCTGGAGTTTAGAACTTCACTCTCCCTGCAATATTGTCCTGACAATTCTTTTTAAAACACATAATGCACATAATGCACTGTATGACCTCTGTACCATGGTTAGCAGACTCAGAGAAGCCAAAAACGGGGCTTCTGGCTGAGCCAGCCCTCTCGCTATAAGGTAGGGGGCACAGAGAAGCCTAAGGTGCTGATGAATATCTGTTACACTCAGTGTACATCTGGACAAATGCCGTTCACACAGCAATCACACCACTAGATGGAGCTGGGGAGCATAGGAAGTTACATTGCTCTTTGGCTCCATCCAGTCGCGGGAATGCTGTGTGAACAACATTCACCTAGCTATACACTGGGATGTGGTTCTGAGGTGGGTGATGACAGGGAGCACTTGACATGCAGAGGAGTTGTGGGGGTTGCAGAGGGCACTGGGCCGCGCTGCCAGTGACTCTGTCTGGTATCCCGCCCAGCTCACTGACATCGCTGGTTGCCAGGAGCTCGGCGGGATGCAAACCAGAGCGAACCACACCAGTCCTGGCATCTGGTGACGTCAGTGAGCTGGGCGGGATGCCAGACAAAGCATCAGAGGTTGCTAAGAGCTCTTAGCAACCTGTTCTCGGAATTACCTTTAATTTGTAGCATGCTACTGCATTATTTGAAAGAAAAATATTCTCAAAAAAGAACAATGTGCACTTAATCCACCCCAAATTATATTGCCCACGTTTACTGTAGACATGTGCACCAGCAAAAAATTAGTTTAGTTTAGTTTCGTTTTGAAACAAAAAAAAACACATTTGTTTAGTTTAGTTTAGTTTTGAAACAAACCTAAAAAAATCAGTTTAGTTTAGTTTCTTTTTCGGGTCCGAAATTAAATTAGTTTCGGACGAAATTCGTTTATGAAAAAAAAACCAACTCTAAATATTACTTGACCTGCCGTGGATTTGAACCTGGGACCTTAGCAATGGCAATCCTGTCCTCTAACCGCTACTCTATAGCCTCTGTACTTTAAGCATAGAAGCATTTGATATATATGAGAATGTCAAATGGGCGGAGCAAGCCGTGACGTCATGGCTCGCTCTGCCCATCTGTTGATACAGACTGAATGTCATTTTTTTTTCTTCTGTTTTTCGTCGTGTGGTCGTCTGTGACAGGACGTTTCTTATTTTGGCGGATCGGCGGGGGTCCTGCATCCTGATCCTGACTCTGGATTACATCGATGGAGCCATTTTTTTTTTTTAAGAAATTGTCAAAAATTTGCTGTTTTTTTTTTTTTTCAATTAAAGGATTTTGTCAAAAGTCTGGACTTTTTACTAACTATTTGATTTAACCCTTTAGTGAATGGGTAGGGGTACAAGTACCCCTTACTCATTCACATGGGGGGGCGGCATCTGGGTGCCCCCTTATTTAAAGGGGTACCCCGATGCAAATAAGCTCCCTTGCCCGCAGACCCCCACAACCACCGGGTCAGGGTTGTGTGGAAGAGGCCCTTGTCCCCATCGGCACGGGGACACCCTCCCAATGCCGAGGGCACGTGGCCTGGTAAGGTACAGGGAGGGGGGGGCACTTGATCGGCCCCCCCTTTCCTGCCCTGCCGGGCGTGTGCTCGGATCAAGGGTCTGGTAGGACTGTTAGGGGGGACCCCACGTTTCCCCCCCCATTTTAACATTAAACATTACTTGACTTGCCCTGGGACCTTAGCAATGGCGAGCCTGTCCTCTAACCGCTACTCTATAGCCTCTGTACTTTAGGCATAGTTTTGTTGTAGAGATAAAATGTTGTCATTTTTTTCCCCTAATGTCATTTTGCTGCAACGAAATTCGTCCAATAACGAATTTTGGGAATTTTGGATTCGTTTGCATTTGTCTTAGCTGTAATTCGGAATTCGGATGCATCCGAATTTCCGAAAATTCGTCCGAAACGAATTTCGGAACGAACCGAATCGCACATGTCTAGTTTACTGCACCCCCCTATTTCCATTGTGAAAATAAAAGATAAAAGACATTTATCTGTTAAGCCAATGATCTGTGATTAAAATTGTGCTGCTGCTGGTCAATTTTACACTGCTATGTCCTTTGCAGCATCTTAAAGTGACACTAAGCACAAGAGCTAAATCCTAAAAATACATTCAAGTACCTTAACTAGTAACAAAAATGTACCTTATTTGTGTATCACTCGGCTGTAGATCCTCTAATCATCTCTGAATTGGTGCTGGCACTGTCCTTCCTTCTGGAGCGTGGCTACTTTTGTTCCCCATGGTCCCTGTGTGTGTTGTAAAGTAGTCACCCCTCCAAGCTCACTCCCATGATGGACTACAACCTTAATATAAATTAGTAAACTAAACATGAGATTATAGTCCATCATAGGAGTGAGATTGGAGAAGTGGCTACTTTACAACACACACAGGGACCACGAGGAACAAAAGTAACCACCCTCCAGAAGGAAGGACAGTGTCAGCACCAATTCAGAGGTGATTTGAGGAAATACAGCTGAGTGTGATATGCCATTTACTTGGCTAACTTTAGAGCATATGTTACCCCTAGAATTATTGAATATATGAGTATTAGACATGTGCGATTAGTTTCGTTCCGAATCGAAATTCGGACGAATTTTCGAAATTTGGACGAATTTTCGGAAATTCGGACATTCGGATGTATCCGAATTACGAATTACAGACATAACGAATGCAAACGAATCCGAATTTCCATTTCCGAAATTCGGTAGCGTTAGTACGAACGTTCGTTTCGTTTTCTGTTCTTATTCGTTTCTTATTCGTTTCGTTAGTTGGAGCAAAGTGACATTAGAGAAGGAGAAAAATATTTTTTCCCCCTCAAATGTCACTTTTGCTGCAAACGAACGAACAAAACGAATAAGAAACGAATAAAAACAGAAAACGAAACGAACGTTCGTACTAACGCTACCGATTTTTCGTCCGAATCCGAATTCCGAATCCGAATTGACTTTCACACCCGAATCCTGAAAAACGAAATAACACAAATCCGAATTTAAAACGAAACGAAACGAAACAAATTTTTTGGCAGTGCACATGTCTAATGAGTATGTGTTTTCATGTACATGTTGGTAAATGCAGTCTACTCTATTTTCCTTTTTTCCTTTGATGTGCATCACCTGGTTATCCTGTCAGTTCCCCTGCTTCACTAATTCAATATGACAATGCCAAGCACAGAAGCCGATCAGAGCTGGTGTGGTCAGCTGTGCACCATGCTTGGAGGTATTGGACGCTGCGCCTACGTGCAATGTGCCTGTATCTCCCATAGTTGGTATGGCCCCCACACACCCCTCCATTGACTGTGGCTCCTGCTGTTCGCTGCTGTCAAAATCACCATAGCAGGGCTGGGCAGGGGGCATGGCAGCCAAATAACTACAAGAGATACACAGCAGCATCCTGTAACTCCAAGCAGGAAGGAGAAGCTTCTGTAAGTGATATGTGAGCCTCTCACCCACTTACATGAGATACATGCTCCCTGTTATGTGAGCAGAGCAGACGGGTGGCGCCAATGGCGGAACTACCGCCATAGCGACCCATGCGGGCGCTGTGGGGCCCGCAACCGAGGGGGCCCAGTCAGGAGCAAGACTGTAAGCTTCCCGAGATAGGAGCGCACACAGCAGCTGCCCGGGCATAGCGATGTGGAGGGTGAGGGGAGCGTGCCGGCGGCCGGCTGCCCGCCTGTCAGGGGCCGGTGAACAGAACCCAGCACAGTAAAATATGCAGCCGTATGCAGACGTACTGAGGCCTTGGATGAGGATGCAGCAGCCTGATCAGAGAGATCCACTTCTGGCTGTGCTGCGAAGAACTGTAAGGAGATCTGCTGCACGGGG
>NW_017307007.1:426310-445526 GCF_000935625.1 Nanorana parkeri
TATGTGCAGGAGAACCGATCTGCCGTGGAACAGCTGATTGGTCCTGAAATGTCACTTTTATCAGACTTTGTGAGTGCAATCTCACATTCCACAAAGTCCAATATTTCAGGACCGATCAGCTGTTCTGCCCTGGACCAGCTGACAAAGCGTTGGAATTCTTCGCCTTTTGCTGGTCACATATTTCAATGTCGAAAAAGTGGGCGTGATTACGTTAAAATGTGTGACCACGTGACCGGTCACACATTCCAACCCAGTCACAATCTTTGATAGAACACCAGTGTTGGCGATTACACTGCTGAGAGAGGAGGGGGGCGTGGCTGCGGTGCCATTGTCTTCAATGCACCACCACGCCCCAGAACGCAGGGGGGGTTAAGTGTGCGATATAGTGCGTTCCAGCAGCTACCGCTCTGGAACGCACTGTAATTTGTGTGAATAAGCACTAAAACACTTTTAAACCTGCACATACATTGCTGTAACTGTCTTGTATATAGACAGTGGCTCCTCTTACTGCTGTAATCCTAAAGGCTCGTTTACACCCTTGCCCGGAAATGGTTGCAGGGGTGGGGGGGCCCTTACAAAATTTTGCTATGGGGCCCTGTGATTTCTAGTTACGCCCCTGGGTGGCGCACATGTCACTTACAGTGGCTCCCCCTTCCTGCTTAGAGGTACAGGATACTACTAGACATACATGACCTCTGCTATGGGGAACAGGAATGAATGGAGACCGTGCAGTCCCAAGACCACCATGTAAAACATTAAATAAACTATTTAACATTTATTTAAAGAAATGAGATGATAGTTAAAATTATTTTATAAGGTACTACATTTGGCTTGTATAGTTGTCTGTTTTACTTTAATATATTCACTACATCACTGACCTGGAACAAATATGTTAGTAAGAGGAAAGACAGAACTTGTGATCTATAAACTTGGCCTAGCACTTTGAAAAAGAGACTTCATGAATGGCAGCCTCTAAATTGTTTGCGGGGGGGTTGCAGTGGATTAAAATTGCATTGTGTGCAATGGCAATGGAAATTGCACACAATGCAATTTCATCTTCCAGGAAACTTTTTCTTTCACTAATAATGCAAGACTTGCACTTGGCTTCAGCTATGCAAGGTTAAGTGTCCCCTAATTAATTTTTTTAACCACCCTAATACCAGCAAGTTTCTTCATTGCCAAAAAATTACCACAAATAGATTAGATCACCTTGAGGTGTCTACTTTCCAAAAAGGGGTCACTCTGGGAACATTTGTGCTGTCCTTGCTTTTTTATGTGATAGTTTTTATGCTAGAAAGTAATGGAAACAGTTTTTTCTTTAAATTTTCAGTCTTTTTCTCTTTATACAGTAAAAAATAAAAGACTAAGTGGTTATTAAACATCACCATAAGGGCCTGTTCACACCGTATGCAGTGCGTTCCAGAGCGGTAGCTGCTGGAATGCACCGCAAACCCTCACAAAACTCCCCCCTGCGTTCTGGGGCGGGAGAGGACGTCGTGGTACATTGAATTCAATGGCACTGCTTCCATGCCCCCCCACCGCAGTGCGATCGGACGCGTGGCAAAACTTTGCCTGGGTTCCGTTCCACTGCACACGCAGAAAATAGGGCTTGCTCTATTTTAGATTTATATATTTTATATTCTATATAGTAGCTACCGCTCTGGAACGCACCGCATTCGCTGTGAACAAGCCCGAAAAGCTCTGTCTCAAAAAATGATATTTTCATTTGGGTACATTGTTGCATGATCAAGTAATTGACAAACTATCACAGCAATGAAAACTGTAAAATGGTCTAGACAGGAAGTAGGTAGTGTAATATGCTGGTGCTGAAGAAGTTAAAAATGGCAGTTTATACCAGTCCTTAGCACACAAAGGGGGGAATTTACTAAAACTGGAGCAGACAGAATCTGGAGCAGCGGTGCATAGTAACCAGATTCTATCTTCACCTTGCTCAGTTAAGCTTTGAAAATGAAAGCTAGAAGCTGATTGGTTGCCATGGATGACTGCTCCAGATTTTACCTGCTCGAGTATTAATCTCACCGCACCAGCTACATTCTGATTGAACGATCTTGTTTAGATTTACCAACAAGTTTGTAGTACAAGGGCCGCCTTGATTGGATACAAATTGATTGGATAGATTAGGTATGTCCTAATATTACATAGTATTGGTAAATGTAAAGTTGATTGTACAAAGATTGTATGGTCACATTGTAATGTGTGTGGTGACCATTAGTAAATTTATCTTGCAGTCTTCTGTCAGAAGCTATTTCTATGCAATTTGTGTTAAGTTTTGATGTGCGGTAATGATTTATAGGGTTCAGTGTGCCCCATGTACAGTGTTGTTGCAATCTGCTTGAAGTTTGCCAAAAGCAGTTTATTACAGACTGAGCCTGGAATCTCCATATGAACCTGTGTGCATTTCCCTATACTTCTATATAATGTGTAATCACATCAGAATCATTCACTGCAATGTCACATTTATTGTTTCTTACAGATCAGTCAGATGTTAGACTTAAAGACAAAGAGAACATTGAAATTGAATGCAGAAAAAAAGAGCAAGGAAAGAATATTCTCTGGTATACATATGGAAGTGTGAAGTTTGGATTAGACATATTTACCCGCAATACATCAGGCACCAACTATACAGTTCCCAGCAGTGGGGGAATATTTACATGTACAACAGAGGAAAATAAAACTACTGTGAAATCTGAACATTTTTGTAATTCTCACAAAACATTTATAATCCCTCCAGTACCAGGTATGTATTGGATGACTGATTGGCCAGAATTGTAAGTAGGATCAGTCTGATGTAATAATGTAAGAATATGATATCAATTATTATATTTGTGTGTGCCTTGTATTATGTGTTTTCTGAAATCCTGAAAATAAAGAGCCATGCCCAGGAGTTTCCTCATTAAACAAGAACTCCAGGAATGTAAAAAGCTTTGACTTGCAGTGGAGCTGCCCGGCACTGCAAGGGTTAACTGCTTTTCCTGGCCCCTTTATGGCAGCATACAAACGATAAGCTCCGCCCCTTATCCCCACCCACAGGACCAGTAACAATCTATAAAAAAGAGAGAGAGAGACTCCCCCTGCATTCTTGTAACTATGCGTCGACAAACAGGGTGGGTAGTATGCTGCCATGGACAGGCACCAGGAAAGGAAAATTACTGGTAAGTATGATACAATTTTCCGTTGTCTTGTCTAGGGGCTCAAATAAAGCACACATACTCACCTGATCCTCGGTGCCACTGGGCTGTTAGACTGGTCCCCACAGCCTCTTCAACCCTGGGCTCCGGTAGTCTAAGGTCCGCTGACATCGTCACATCTAAAGCTGGTGGACAATGGAGAGAAGAGTCCTGACCTCCGCAGGACCAATGATCAGGTAAGTAAATCTTTATTTTAGCCCCCTGGACAAAATTAGCACTTACCCATTGAAAGTGTACTTTTTTTTAAAATTTCCGGAGTCTTTCTTTAACATCACAATGTTTAAAAAAATCTGTTTAAGCGAGACTCTGACAGTCTTGCCTAAACAGATTTTTTTAAACATTGTGATGTTAAAGAAAGATTCCAGAAATGTTAAAAAAGTACACTTCCAATGGGTACACTTCCGAAGGAATATGTAGGATACTACTGCTGAACTTCTGAAAATGCAAGTTGCCTGGCTATCGTGTTGACCCTCTCGTTTCAGTAGTTTAAGTCACTCATTCAGCACTAACATTACAAACCTTTCGCTCTGACTCTTCCTATAGACTTGGTCCAGGTCAATAATTAAAAAAGTATTGACGCTAGAGGGGAACAAAGCAGCCAAGCAGCTAGCATTTTCAGGAAGGAGTCCGCAATAGCATCCTTCATATTTACCATAGGAAAGGTTTCCTGGGAATAAATGCTTATGGGTCTCCATGGCTCTAGCAGTGATACACACATGGAAATATGAAAGAACATATGGACTTGTATGTGACTTCTTCATATCTGAACACATCTTCATCAGGATAAAAAGCTCTGCCTACATGAACCAAAAGTACCTGCCTTCCTGTGCTTCATACACCAGTCGTGATAAGGAAAAGCTGGGGTTGGGCCCAGCATAACGTGCCTCCCACTGATTGCCAATAATCCTAAAGCAAGCCAACACAGGGCAAAGCAAGAGGTTCACTTTATTGCAGAACTACAATTATGCATATAAGTGAAATCAAAGCCCTGTGTAAGCTGATAGTTCCCAGAATTGTAGCTCCCCTGTGACAGTACTGACTGGTTCTGTGTTGTCACATGACTAAGTCACATGCTAGCCTGTTTCCAGAAGTACCAGGGATTTCCTTCCACTCCTGGCACTGAACACAGCAGCATGGGAACCAAGAAAAGGTAAGTAGGGGATTGACAGGAAGGGGTTAATGCAAATAGGCAGAGCACAGGTTTGCTTTACATCAGAGGTTTACCCAGTCCACCAAGCTCCATCTATATAATCACCTTTAGGAGGACTGAAACGTATTACTATTGCTGTAAAAAGCATGTTATAAAAATAAGATTTGAGACTTTGTTTTTATCCTTTTTTTGTTTACAGAAAGACATGAAAATAAATACAATGCAACAACATATGTGGAGGATGAAAAGGTCACTCTTGAATGTCATGTTAACTTAACTGTTTCTTATGCTTTGCTTTGGATAGCTACATATCCTAATAGAACCACTAAGTGCTTATCTTCTGTGGAAGTAATACAGGAAACACATTCATGCAATGCTTCACATAATAAGCTGTGTTGTCCTACTGAAGGAATGTATCAAAGATTTAACCGAACACATTCACATCATTATCTGGACATTAACAATATTACAACCTATCAAAGTGGAGAATATCTTTGTATTGTATATTTCTATGATAAAGGTGCCCATTCATGGAAAAGAGTAATTGAAGCAATTATTCACGTTACCAAGAAAGACGCAGATCCTACCGGTAAGTTAACTTCTAATTATGTATTATATATTCAAACTGCACACCCAGGAATACATGAATGACAATAAAATATAGTGATATGTCACATGAAAGACCTATGTATGTAATGCAATAGGTGATTATGATTCATCAATGTGATTATGGACATTGCTAAACACCAAGGTACACTTTCAGCTCTTAAACTCTTATTTCTTTTGTTATGAGTCCAGATTGTAGGTGGATGTTAGTGAGGCAATGTGTTTGTGCTGTTTTGTCATGTAAAAGATGATGTTGTCATAGGGATAAAATCACTATTTCAATGTATTACTGCTCACATAATATAGAAACAGTGCTGCTTATTAGACTTTTTTTTAAATAAAAAAAGTGTCCCTTCCCCCCTCACTCCAGCTTGGGACACCATGATTACAGACTATCATGTGCATGGCTGAAAGTTTGAAACTGTGTGGACCTTCTTGCCATTCTGTTAACAGCTTGAATGACTTTCAGCACTGAGTGGTTGCTTCAAGAGGGGCCACTAGCCCTTTAAAGCCCCTCAAAGCCAATAGCCTAATGTTGATAGCATTTGGGCTCTTCTACAGCACTGGTATCTCAGGAGGTGGTGCAGAAAAATGGAGATACTAATAATTTGCTACCCCCTTCTCAGTGACTAAGTAAAAGGCTCTTTTGGAGTGGTTGCAAAAAAATATTGCATTCATCATAGTTTTTATTCTTTAAATTAGCAAATTAAGCAATGATATAATGGAAAAACTTAATTGTGGGAATCTCCCATAAACCTATAATGAAGTTACTACATAAAGGGGGTTATTCACAAAGCTGCCTAAGGCAGCCGAGTGAATAACCCAGCCCAAGTGAAGTGAGATGAACGCAGTACATCGGCTGGCTTTGGCTGTCTTCGGGCAGCCGAACATGCTCTGCATATTTGGCTGAGCCAAAGTGCAGAACATCAAACATCTGGATCGTCTGAACTGAAGCTCTGACAGTTCACTCGCTGCCATACGCCCTTATTCTCATAGAGGAGAGAGTGAATAGCCAAACGCCTCCGAGCGGTATTTGGGTTAGCTATTCTGCTCGCTACCTCTGAGGTAGCAAGCACAATAGAAAAAAATTTAAACAAAAGAAAAAATAAGTTTAAAAATCATTTAAGTAAATGTAAAAAAAAGAAAAATAAAGACATTTTTTATAAAAATAATAAAACTTTAAAGAAAAAAACAGTGTGGGCCCCATCCTCCCAAACAATTCCAGACCATTTAGGTCTGGTAGGAATATTAGGAGGGACCCCATTTAAAAAAAAAAAAAAAAAAAAAATGCGTTGGGTTCCCCCAAAATTCTTACCAGGCCCTGTGCCGATGTGGACAAGGGCTTCTTCCCAACAAGCCCAGGGGCATTGGTTGTGGGGGTGCTGCAGGGGGGGTAATTCACACCAGGGTACCCCTTTAATAAAAAAGTGGATGAGTAAGGGGTACTTGTACCTCTACCATTTTACTAAAGGGTTCAAATAGAATTAAAGAAAGACGCCAGACTTTAATCAAAAATCCTTTAATTGAAATAAAAACACAACAAAGGATTTTTGACAAGTCCTTTAATTAAACCCCCACCCCCAAATGGATTCACTGGCGTAATCCAAGGTCAATCACGACATCCAGCGTTGTCCACGATGACGACTCAACAAAATCAAAATAATGAAATAATTAAAAAAAGACGTCCGCCAACCCGAGCGCATGCGGCGAACTCCCACTGCAGAATGAAGAATCTGACAGATGTTTACATTTGGCCAGCACCTGCCAGAGTCTTCTAGCAGGTCCTGGGCAAATGAAAACAACTGAGTGGAGTCGGCCGTGATGTCACGGCCGGCTCCGCCCAGTTGTTTTTGTTTAATCACAGATCATCATCCCCAGGTCATTTGAGTAAGCTGATCTGTCATTAAAGCACAACAACTGGGCGGAGCCAGACGTGACATCGTGGCTGGCTCTGCCCAGCTGTTGTCATTTACAGAACCGACCGTCTGCTTCGGCAGACTGTTTGCCCCGCTTCGGTTGAGACATATGTGGCGAAGTGAGTCGAAGGATCAGCTGAAGCTACGGCTGGATCCTTCAGCTCCTTAGTGACTAACCCTCTAAGTCTCTGTTAGGATCAGTTAAGGTGGAGCACCAAAGTCAGAAACCCTTGGATTTGATAAAGTGACGAATACTGGCAGATTTACTTGACTTAACCCCTTCCTGATGGGAGACATACACTGTACGTCCCGCCACGAAGTGCCCAAATGACTGCTCACGTACACTGTACATGATCAGCTATTTGGGGCTCTGTAATGCTGGTAACTGCTGAGAATCAGCGGTTACCATTCATTAATGGATGCCTAAGCATTGAGGCATCCATTAATGAAAGAGTTAAGTTTTTTCAGACATCCGATCCCTTTCAGGAATCGGGTGTCTGACAGTGAGAGCAGAGCCGCATTTGCAGCTCTAGCTGTCACTGCTGACAGCTGGTATAGATCGGGAAATCCCAATGTATACCAGCTTTTTTTCCCTAAACTTTCAGCAATATAAACATTTCGATACATGTTTCTATTGCTGAAAGAATGTTGCAGGTTTCTGATCGTTGTTGGAACGATCAGAAAACCTTTAGTGACATCTGATCCTGAAATTCTGCAGGATCAGTGTAAGGTTATTATTGGCTGTTCTTAAGTTTGAAGCACCCTAATAATAACCAAAAATGAATTAATTAAATTATCAAGCAGTAATAGTGAGATTAATTCACATTGACTGCTTGATATAATTAAATAAATAAAATAAAAATGTAAAAAACATTTTAACAAATAGTGAAAAGTGTAAAAAAATAAAGTGTAAAAAAATAAAAATGGAACAAATAAAAATTATATATTTAAATATATTTTTATACTGTCATTAATATAAAAATTAATCCATTATAATGAAAATCTGCAGCTGAGCTGCAGAATTGTTTTTTTACCCTAAAGGGTTAATTTCTTTAAATTTAACCCCCTCATTACAGTGAAGTTCAAAGTATGTTGCTGTCACTAAGTGTGACACTTGGTGACAGTGACATTGTATGCCAGGTGACCACTTTAAGCTTTAGCTTTTAGATAAAAAAGATTAAAATGTTAGGGAGAAAAGTACAGAACAATTTCTAAAATCCTGGGAATGTGAGGTTTTTCCAAATAAAGGGCAAATACATGAATGAATTGAATGCTATTTTTTTAGCTGTGCTATTTTCCTAAAAAAATACTAAAAATCAAAACTGGGGAAAAAGTGTTTTTTTAAAAACTTTTATTTCCTTTTTTTAAATATTTGATTTGTCCTAAGTGAGGCATTAGGTACACATATGTGATATAAATATATATCCCTATCTGTCCTCTAAAAAACAATATATATTATGTGTGGGTGCAATTTGTAAGAAAGTATATTACTGACGTGGAAGAATCACACAGCAAAAATGTCAAAATTGTCATCAGTCATTTACAAACGGAAACTAAAAACAAGCTCAGTCATGAAGAGGTTAAAAAATGTTATTTCTGTACGTGTAAAGCACATATCTAGCTCGGGAAAAAAATGTAGGTAAACAAAAACAAAACCTCCTCTCCCACCTGTGCACAGCATGACTCAACCCACTTTCTGTGCGCCCAGGGCATTAAGGGCCCATTCATCCCAGCTACCTGTACTTACCAGAGAATACTGCAAAGTGCAATGGCACATCTTTACACGGTGCAGCTCTCTGCAGCATTTAGGATCTTCCCACAGTCGCAGGGATAAGAGGTGAAAAGGACCTGTGGCATCGCTGGACTATGGATTTGGGCTTTGAATTTTCTATGCTGAGGGGAAAGGTAAAAGACACAAAAACCTCAGGACAAAGGATCATTTTTATTTGATGAAACCCTTCCATTGCATTATCTTTTTTGAACATGGAATATGAAGGTAGAGTTTATACTTTGTCTAAGACAACCTTAAATAGGACCTTTATGAAAATATGTGAACTCAGGTTCGATTTGCTGGTGCGTTCAGTGAATATGCTGAAAAGTTGTGAACTTTAATGCAAACTCCATTGAAGTCAATGGGAGGTTGATTCTTGAAAATCAATTCTCTCCATTTGCTAGGCTAATAGGCAAGTGTGACAAACAAAGTGCACTGCAGAACTGGGCATTACCCTGACCTACTACAGCAAAATTGTCATTTACTCCAAAAAATAATTGCCACTTACATTGCCGGAAAATGAAAGCTCTCGGCCGCCAGTTTCTATTTGGAAATAAAATGGCTCGGGATTGCCTTCATCTGAAGCAGATCCTTATCCTTACCCTTTCAGGTCATGTATGGATTTAAGGGTTAAGCTGGCCATACACCTATAGATTATCTGCAGATATTCTATGGTCAGATGGAAAAAGTGCATCAGATCCCTCTATCTATGCTAAACACTGTGGATGGAGGAATCTCCTACTTGGGCCAAGCTTCAGTATCTTGCTAGTCGGCCCCTCTGGCTCTCAAAATACCTGAACAGTGCCTGCATCCAATCAGATTGTTGAGGTATTTTGAGAGCCAGCGGGGCCGACTAGCAAGATACTGAAGCTTGGCCCAAGTAGGAGATTCCTCCATCCACAGTGTTTAGCATAGATAGAGGGATCTGATGCACTTTTTCCATCTGACCATGGGCAGCTCAAACCCCCCTCAAAATCCATTACCAGACTAAGAAACATTATAAAAATAAGATCTGAAACTTATTTGCTTACAGATACACATGAAAATAAAGATAATGCAACAACACACAAGGAAGGTAAAAAGGTCACTCTTGATTGTCATGGTAACTTGGGGCTGGGCAGTACCCTGATGGACATGTACTAAAAATAAAAATAAAAGTATTTGAACATTCGTTTGGCTGACAGCAGTGATTGTAATTACTGAATGCTCTAAGGGGAACATTAAAAAAGCACAATTCCTTGAAATAACATGCTTGGGGTGTGCCCTGAACTTGCCTGTTTAGAGGCACACATGTGTCATGTATACAACCTACTACTGCAAAACTTACATTTACAAAGAAAAATAAATGCCCTTTAAATTGCCAACCAATGACAGCTCCCAGGCCGCAAGTTTCTATTTGTATATAAAATGGCTTTGGATTCTCTTCATCTATAGCACACCCTTCTCCTTAGCCCTTTGGGTCTAAGGATAATTGATGTGGGGTCCCCCCAAAATCCATTACCAGACAAGAGCATATTATAAAAAAAGGATATGACACCTTTTGACACTTGCTTACAGATACACATGGAAATAAAGGTAATGCACCAAAACATGAGAAAGGTAAAAAGGACACTCTTGATTGTCATATTAACTTAACTGTTTCTTATGCTAGGTGTGCATGGGGGGCTGGGCAGTACCTGTCCCTGATGGACATGTGTAAAAGCAATAAACTTTATTTAAGAATGATGCTTGGCTGGGAGCAGTGATTTTAATATTGTTTCTAGGGCAACAATAAAAATGCACAACTCCTGTTAATAACATGCTTGGGGTTCCCTAAACCTGCCTGTGAAGGGGCACAATTGTGCAGTGTATACAACCTACTATAGTAAAATTTAACATTTTAAAAATAAGTGCAGTTTAATTTGCTGGCAAATGACAGCTCACGGCTGCAAGTTTCTGTATGTAAATAAAATGGATTGGGATGGCCTTCATCTATCTCTGACCCTTATCTTAGTATCCATTTTGAGGGGGAACTCCACAAAAGAATTGACACCCCCCCTCCAAAATGCAACGATTGTAAGTTCCACCGCAGCATGTAGATTACAGTTTAGCTTACAAAGTGCAGCCATCTGAAGTATTTAACATAAAACACACCTCAGAGGTATGTAATGTACTGCCCCTTACACTGCTGGTCAATGGGAGGTAAAATACACTGAATTAGTCATCAGCAGAGATAAGGCTGCTTACATCCTTAAAGGTGTTTTTTTGAAAAATGCATTACTGGTCAATGAGCATTAAAAAAAAAAAAAAGAAAAAAAAGAAAAAGGTCCCTTAAATTGGTGGTCAGTAAGAGGTTGAATGTCCCAGCATTGGTGGTCAACAGAAAGAATAATGACTCACCACATTGGTGGCCAAATGGTGGAAGAATATTCAAGCATTGCTATCAATGGTTACTTCTCTGAGGAGATGATCACTGTCCTGGCTCTGGCTTCAGGCATTGCTGTCCTAGGGCACCAGGAAGGTGCCTGGCCTAGCAACAGAGTTGGTATGAATTCCCCAGTGGTCAGGCAGACCATGCCTTTTGTTATTTTAAAGAAAAGATTTCCTGTGAGAACCAGGCTGCCATTGCTTCTTTGCACTTTGTAAAAGTGTCACATTGACCCTCTTGTTATAATGCTCTCCTTGAACAACTGTACAAATAATTAGTATTTTTTTTAACTTCTGGGCAGTGATTTAGAAAGTAATGAAGCATGAGTGTTATTGAATTAGCCAAGCAATGAGCTGTACAAATAATTAGTATTTTTTTTTTACTTCTGGGCAGTGATTTAGAAAGTAATGAAGCATGAGTGTTATTGAATTAGCCAAGCAATGAGCATCTTCAGATGGTCAGTAATGGCTGCCCAAAAATCTTTATCAGAAAAGATTTTCATTTACTGTGGTCATAATTATTGATGAGCCGAACACCCCCCTGTTCGGTTCCAATTCAAACTTTCGAACATGGGAAAAGTTTGAAATCAAACTCAATGCAAGTCTATGGGGGTAGAACTTTGAAAATCAAATGTCCCCATTTTGAAGCCTTATATGCAAGTTATTGGGCATAAAAAGTGTATGGGGATTCGGGTACTGCACTGGGGGATATGTATCAATGAAAAAAAAACACTTTAAAAAATACAGGAAAGGGGGGGCGAGCAAGCAGCCCCCCTCCCTGCGATACTAGGCCACATGCCCTCGGCACTGGGAGGGTGCTTTTTCTGGGTAACCCTGGAAAATCACCTTGTCCCCATACCTATGGGGACAAGGGCCTCTTCCCAACAAACCCTGGGACGTTATTAATCTGAGTTGCCCCACTCAGTATGCCCCTCGCTTGCGGCCATATTGAGTGGGGCACTCATATTAATAACGTGCTGCATTAGTCTGACCCAGGGGTGGACTAAGGGTGGCGATTGCCCCCCAGGCCTCTCTGATATCTTTGCAAATGCCCCCCGCCGTCGCAAGCACTCAATCTCTCCCCCTTGGCCGCTGCAGCAGCAGAGCGGCCGATAGGGGAGAGATTAAATGCTTACGGCGGCGGTGGGGGGCAAAGGTATCAGAGAGGCTTGGGAGGCAATTGCCACCCTGCCCCTGGGCCCAGTCCACCCCTGGGTTAGACTAATCCAGCATGTTATTAATTTTAGTGCCCCACTTAATATGACCGCAAGCAACTCAGATTAATGTCCGAAATATGTGGACTGGGAGGGGGACCTCTTTAAGACTGCTCTGACTTTAAGAAAACGGCAGGGTGGGGAGAAGAGAACAAGAAGCTCCACTGCCATCGTCTGTGCCCTCTTCGATTGGGCTCCTCGGCGGCCACAGCAGTTTCCTCCGCCCACCTCAGCTGCAATTGGTGGGAGAGGAAGACTGCCGAACCGCAGTTGGCCGGCTTCTGCTGTGCGGGAGAGAGAGCACCTGGAGCCGGCTGGACGTGCAGCAAACCTCGCTGCTCCCCCACCATCACCAGGAGAAGAAGAGGTCAAAGCAACTGTAAGTCCCTGTACTTTCTTTGTGACCTCTGCACTGCATTACATACTAACCGCTGACCTCTGTACTGACCTCTGTACTGTGCGTCACACCCTGACCTCTGTACTGCGTGTCACATTGCTGACCTCTGCACTGCACGTCACATTACTGACCTCTGCACTGTGCATCACATTGTTGACCTCTGCACTGCGCATCACATTGCTGACCTCTGCACTCTGCGTCACATTGCTGGCCTCTGCACTGTGCGTCACATTGCTGGCCTCTGCACTGTGCGTCACATTGCTGACCTCTGCACTGTGCATCACATTGCTGACCTCTGCACATTGCTGATTGGTGTACTGTGCGTCACACAGATGGCCTCTGTATTCTGCTTTGCACCACTGACTTCTGTACTGTGCGTTGCTACTGATCTTTATACTCTGCGTCACACCGCTGTCCTGGCGGAGTTAAGGCCGGAGTTAAGGCCGGTTCAGGAAAGGGGTTAGGTGGGGCAACTGGTGGCGAGTAACTTTTAAGGCCTGGCTTGTAGCTTAGGACTTGAAATTTTGAGCCCTGTATATAGTATATATTTTATATGTTTATTAAATCTTAAATCTGGATAAAATCAAAGGTTACCCTTGCAGTGGGGCTCCGACACCCCTACGCTGCAAGGCCTATATTCTTGTTGCTGTCTAGGGGATAACATAAAAAAATGCAGTTTTATT
The DNA here is from genome assembly GCF_000935625.1 of Nanorana parkeri. Taxonomy (NCBI): domain Eukaryota; kingdom Metazoa; phylum Chordata; class Amphibia; order Anura; family Dicroglossidae; genus Nanorana; species Nanorana parkeri. Next base: position 439,663 of record NW_017307007.1, read on the forward strand.
TACCTTATCCATCGCTTCCACAGGCCAGAACCAAACTGCAAGGCTAACATTTGACTTTACCTGAAGTTCAACTTTAGAGAATTCGCTCCAAAATTCAGTTTTCTGTGGATTTTAGTTGGTTGATGATGACAGAATCTGCAGTCCTCTGGCTGATACAAATATGTGTGCATTACATGTTTCATCAGCAAAGGCAGAAAAATAATTCTTATAATTCCCTTCTTCTGTTTTTCAGACAATAGTGTTTATATTGTTTCTGGAACTATAGGAGGACTTATTGCAATTGGTGTCATTCTATGTCTGGCGATACTTTACATAAAATATAAAGGTAAGTTCATACATTTTCATAAAATAACTTGTATCTAAATTAGTCAAATTGTCACTGTACTTCTATTTTTTTTTCTCAACAGGGAAACAAATGAAAGTTAATCACAGGTGAAGTATTGTTTGCACCATTTACAGTATATGACGATACAACTGTTTGTAGTGTGGATTTACATATGCAAATCTTAAAAGAAAATCAATTACAAATGTTACATTGATAATACTATACATACACGCTATAAGGAAGGACAAACATACAGTTTTACCAAAAATGCTGTATTGGAAATCTGTATCACGGTTATTCACAAAAGGTGAAGAGTTTGGAGAAGACAGGAGAAGTGAACAATCTAGGACAACATAGATGATTTGGAAAAAGTCTCCAATTCAACTCACTTTCCAGTTCAGCTATGTTGTTCTAGATTGTTTACATCTCCTGCCTTCTCCAAACTCTTCACCGTTTTGTGAATAGCCCTGTAATTGTATATCATCCAGTTCTATCTAGTGCTACACCCAATGATTGGGCTTCCAGCCTCATGTTCAGCAACTGTACTGCACTTCCAGATTGTATGGGGAACAATTCAGAAAAAATAGAAAATGTTACCCTGTTACTCCTTATGATGTTGTTGTACACCGTAAAGTTACTTAAGGTCATTCATAGTAAATTAGGATTTATTCTAATATGGATACATGTCAATCTGAGGTTATGGACCTCTTTGAGAAATGGAGGGTTGGGCTTTTTAGACATAAGGATAGTGTACAAAATGGCCAGGTGTGCAAGGTGTGACTACAAGTGAATTCCGGTATTTCTGCATGGTTGCTGGGCTTATCCTCTGCAAAGAAGTGTCAAGTTTGGCAGGATTTAAGTACCTTGAAGTAGCACGATGATGTGTTTTTTTTGGACACCTATCTTGAAAGAGGCTGTGTCCCATATCCTAAACACAGTAAGGTCAAGCTGGTCTAGGATCAAATTTGAATATAATACTAAAAGTCCATCACACCGAATTCTGAGCTGGCCTGCTCAGACTGCTGCCTCTGCAATCTTCCCCCTTCACATTTTATCAGTAGTTTAAAGATGAGCTAACCTTCCGGACTGCCTGCAGTGTCCAAAACATTATTTTCTAATTGCAAAACTTTAGCAGAATGTATTAAAGTGTTAATTGCTATATTCAAAAGCCAAAGTCTTTAATATAAAAGTGATTTTTAAATTTACGAAAACCCCTCAATTTTAAAATGTTTAAAACTGAAACTTTAAGAGCTTTTATTTGATTTGATATTATTTTTATTAAAAGGGACCTGTAGTGATAGAAATAATTCCAACATGGATTCATTATAGATCTAGGTGATATAGAGCTGATAATCCTGAAAAGGGGATCGATATTCTTAGTATAAGAGAAGTCTATAGGAAACATACCGTATATACTCGAGTATAAGCCGAGATTTTCAGCCCATTTTTTTTGCTGAAAAGTGCACCCCTCAGCTTATGCTCGAGTCAGCGTGGTCCAGTGGTCAGGTTTCTTCTTACTTACCTCGCCGAGCGTCGCGTCACTGCTGCTCCGGTGGGCGGTGCTCCGAGCGGGGTCATCTGGCAGTCTCCGGGAAAGAGCACAGAATATTACTGGATATTGAATTATTATAGGTATAATAAAGCATCATAGATTGTTGATCCAGGGAATATCTGATTGCCTTATGGGATCAGGAAGGAATTTCTTCCCCCCGTTGGAGCAAATTGAACCATGCTTTATAGGGTTTTTTTGCCTTCCTCTGGATCAACAGTGGGTAATTGGGGGCATAGCGTTCTGTTTAGGATTTTTTTCTCTTTTTTTTTTCATATCTCTATAGGTTGAACTGGATGGACTTGTGTCTTATTTCAACCTGACCAACTATGCAACACCACTGGGTTTAAATGATTAAGAATGTGTCTTACTAATGTGAATAATATAGATTAAGGGATCTCCATTTTTTCCTTCTCTCTCCCACCCCACCCCCACCTCACCTAATTTTCTTTAAGAAATAACACAGTTTTTTATATTTTTTTCTGTTTAATATTATTCATTTAGCCAGATGCATTCAGTATCTTGCCCCTACCTACTTTGAGATGTATTCTGCTCCTTACACATTTTTATTATCTCTGGGCACAGACAGAAGCAATAGAAGTAGACCACCTCTGTCACAGAAAGAAATAATAGGTAATTAAATGTTCAACGTATTTCTCTTGAAGTAGAAGTGGGCTCAGTTTATAATTTTAAAGTGTCTTCCCCTCCCATTCATAGCTGGCTAACTTTCCTAAAATGAAACTGTGCATTGTCCATGCAGGGCAAAGTAAGAGGTTCACTTTAACGCCAGTTGCCCGTAGCTGCTCATGCTTATCTTCCCTACTATATTCATCCATTGGAGTCAGGAGAAGAAGCCCTGCTTAAGCTTCAAGTAGCTCTTGTCAGTGCTTACTCAGTGCTATGAACTCTCTCCCTGCTCCCTTGTTACAGTGCTGGGTGCCTCAGTGGTTAGTTGCCAAGCACTAGCACTTTTACGTGGGAAATTGGAGAGAGAGTCACCTGCTCCATATCCCTAGTATTTTACTATGCTTTATGGGTATGTGGAAATCTTTTGCAATAATGTTATATCTGTCTTGCAATGTCTTAACATTTATGATAAAATCATAATCCGTTGCACAAATTGAAATGTGTCAAAATGTTAGTGAAAGAACTAAAATAATAGAGTGTAATGCATTTCTTTTTAACATTTTAGGCATTCTAATGCACCTACCACAGAATATGAATGTAAGTATTTCATCAAAAGGGTGATGCCCACTAAATATGAATGATCAAATACAATGTACTTGTAGGTTGCACAGGATATGGTGGTAGCAGTGTTTTTTTCTTTTTTTTTTCTTATGGATATAATCCAAAGCATCATCCACAGAATCTATTGGTGCAAACCAGCATTCTGAAATAATTTGTATTGCTCCATGGCTCACTGTTAAAGCCTGAACTGATAGATTACAACCAATGTATGGGATAAAAGGCACTAAAATATTATAAAATATCTCACCTCTTAGATGGCTTCCTAAACTTCCACAGCAAGAAGAGAAGGTTAAACCAGTTAATAAGTATCCTGGGTTTGTCAAAGCCAATGTACTGAAAGAGGGATAAATAGCCTTGCACGATATGACATTTTTTGGAGAAAATGTTGTAGATTCCCTGCAGTTCTTTGATGTACAGATAAACCTCTATCATAGTTCTCAGCCTGCAAGGAACCCAACATGCACTGGATAGTGAACATGCATGGCATCTTGAACAGAAACAAATATTTTGCAGGGGTCTAATCATTCACAAATACATGACCATAATCCTAAACATGTGCCCAGCTTAATACACTAGCTCTTCTACATAACATTATGCATATTAAATATTATATTCTTAGGTTTTTAGTTTTACGGAAACCTTTCAATGTAGGTTTAATGTAATGTATGTCTATGTTCATAGTTACACCCTATGCAGTCAGTGGAGGCCAACAAAATAATCCACAAACCATTTACGCCAAAACGAATGAAGGTTTAATGTAATGTATGTCTATGTTCATAGGTACACCCTATGCAGTCAGTGGAGGCCAACAAGATAATCCACAAACCATCTACGTCAAAGCAAAAGAACCAATGTCAACGACTGGTGCAGAGTATACCGAAATAGAGGTGACACATTTAGCTGTATGCAGTGATGCAGAATATTCAGAAGTCGGCCTGGGACCTCAACCTGAACCCATCCCAGAATATTCATATGCTGGCATGAAACCTCAAGTTGAACCCAGCTCAGAATATTCAGAAGTTGGCATGGAACCCTGCTGTGTATATTCAAAGATTGGCTAAGGACTTTTGGTTGCACCAAAAATGTTTTGAAGCAGAAGTAAAACAAGCTGTTTGCATGTGCAAGGTATCCTGTAGTGAAACTACAGAGATAATAAATATTGATCTAAAGTCATGATTAAAGTGGAGGTCTATAGTAATATAGATCTAATGTGTAGAATTGCATTGGTACTGTAAATTTTAGGATCACAAAAGTATTTGTTGCATTTAAAAAGTACAGCATGGGCAAATTTATCATAGAACAAAATGAGCACCATCTCTCAGGTAGTATTACTAGGCTAAAAAGAGAAGGGGGCAAAATTCTTATTCTGTTAAATAATGGAAGGTGCTCCACTCCCCCTACCCAGTACAGCTGCCAGGGCCACATATAGTAAAATGTATGTGGTTTTTATGCATATAATTACAGAGACTTCAGTAGCGGAAAACCACCTGGATCCAGACAGAAACCTCAGTATGCTAGGTGCCCAACCTGTGGCCTGGGAGCAGCATGCAGCCCTCTGGCACTTATTGTGTGGCCCTTGGGGCCCCTGCAGACAGTATACTGTGTTTTTTTCACATTTTATTCTGTGTTGTCCATCCTTTTTTACTTTTAATGTTTTTGTTTTTATAAAGGGGCTTCATTGAGCACAAATGTGATAGCATTGATATGCGAAGGGGCTGTAATGGCAATAATCTCTAGCAGTTTCATGTGATAAGTCTTCAAGGGGTAAGGGGTGCTTATCCCAAGTCTTCATACTTTAGTACCTTTTATAACACATTCCCCCCAAAAAAAGTTAAAAGCAAATAAACACATGCACACACTGTGACAAAGTCCTTTAATAGAAAAAGACAGTCACCGAATGCAGCAAGCTCGCAAAATCAAAGAAATGTGTGTTTTAATGAATTTTGACCCCCTCATACCTGTGCCAAATGAAGACATCACATTTATGTGAATGAATGTAAAGGACACAAAAATGAATTTTTGAATCATGTCCAGAATTTCACTAATGTGGCCAAATCAAAAGCAATAAAATGCAACATGAATATCTTCCAAATCACATTATAAAGTTGTTATGATGTACTTGTTTGGTGCGCCATTAGTAATCCTGTGTAATTTGTGATTTGACATGTTGCCAACCACAGCCCTATTTTTGATATATAGTGGCTGGAACTTAAGAAAAAAGATAAGATGATTTAAAGTATGGCCGCCACAGGCACAATTCAAGCAGAGTGCATGTAAAAACAATATTTATACTGTATATCCAAGCAGACAAATAAAATACCAATTTAAAAGGCAATAAAGTAGTTTATATAATATACAAAGTTTAGAACAGGTTTTATACAGGCTGAGGTAAAATAGAAACAGAGATATGAGCCAATGGCAGGAAAAATTCACAGTAGAATTCATTGGACAAGCTGTGGCTGAGACCAAGGACCAAGAAGAATGTTCTCATGAGCAGGCTTTCTGTCTGGAGAGTTCCTTTCCAGATCTACATTAGTAAGAGCAGCCATCAGAATGGCTGCCTCTGATTCTTGCACTCTACTTTAATTAGGCCCATGCCAATAACTATCCCCCAATAAAGTGACTTGCTGATCCTGCAGAATGCATAGTAGGGAATGTGCTATGAAATCATCCTTCACACCTCCAGTTGGCAGGAAAGTGTGCAACTGTTAAAATGACATTAAAGGATAAATCCCCCCCCCC
>NW_017307007.1:445613-481801 GCF_000935625.1 Nanorana parkeri
CGTTAAAGTGGTACTAAAAGATAAAACCCCCCCCCCCCCACCTCCAATGTTTGTGTGAGGACTTACCTTAAATGATGCCTCTCGATCTGATCATCTTCTTCTTTAGAGTAGTTTTCAGATGTCCCTCTAGCGCTGGTGCGGGTCTCCGACCCATCGCTGACTCCTCTGTTCTAGCTGGCACTTCCTGTCCCACAGAGTCTGTGCGGGTGTCTCTCCTCATCTCCCGGCCGAACATCTGAACTGCGAATGCGCCTGCCCCAAGATCCTTTGCGGCCGCCTGAGACTCTTCAGATGTTCGGACAGGAGCGCGCGGCGAAGACACAAGTAAGTTTAAACCTGTTTCAAAAGGTTTTTTTTTTTTTAAAAAAAATGTTTTTGCATATATCTATAGTCAGTGTGCAGTACTGCGTCCCCAATTGTCCCATCCTTGGTCATTTCACATTATTGATAACATGACCAAGCTCAAAGGATGCAAATAGAAGTGACACTGTGCCCTGTACCTGCACATGAGAATATCAAAATACGTTGATGGTTGAACGTCAGTCTGGAGTAAAGGACATTCCTAGGCAGGCTACAATTGCTTAGACTGCCCTAGTTAATGCCTGCATGTGATGCTGAGTCTTCACGACTGAAAGAACTGAGATCTTATTAATGGAAGGGGTTGGCCAGGGACAGTAAGATTCAGGATGGGGAAGGGGGGGTGCACTAGATAATGCTGGATACTCTCCAGCCCGGAAAAATGAGGCAGACTCTTTCTGACTTATTGCAGCTTCCAACGCACAATGCAAGAAGCTCACAGTGTGCAGTGAAATCAGGGTAAGCAATTCTAGTACAGGAGAGGAGTCAGCACAACTCTGCAAAGTGGAAGGTAAGGCCGCAGTTCAGCTTCATTTTTATAAAATCATAGGGGTCTTACTAACTTACTAGCTGGAATATTTTAATGACTGCTCCATGGCTAGACTACAGTCCAAGTCAGTCCCCATTATGCATGTGAGGAGTTTATTATATTGTATTAAGTTAAATTGTGATCTTATTTCTATTAACACATTTTTTTCCCCTTAGTAGTAGCCAATGAATTCTTAATTTTATTTATGGCCTGTTCACACGAGCCCGCTGCGTTTTAGCGGATGGGCTAGTGCATTGTACCAGCTCCAGCAGCATGCAATGTATTGCACACTGCCTGAGCTGTCCCTGTTTAGATTTTAATCAATGTGCTTTGCACTGAACTGCCAAGCGGTGACCTGTGGTGGTATTCAGTGTGCTGTGAAAATGTGCAACATTTTGCATTGCAGCGCATCCCCACTGCTTGAACCCCGGTGCCAGGTAAAGCTTCTGTCGGAGCCTTCTCGAGCAATAGGTAAAAAACCTGCACTTTCAAAGGGATTCGTCCATCCAGTACTTTATTAGCAAAAAGGCATAACAGCAGCAAACAAACAAATGCTGACATGTTTCATCCCCCAAACTGGGGATTAGTCACATCCCCAATCACACTTCTGTCCTTGCGGTGACGTGCGTTGATCCAGGTTTCTGCTGTATGTGTCAATGGGCCCTTATAGACACACTTCAAATCTCAATATACCATTTCCATTTTCCGGATCCAGCAAAACAGTAGTGTTCTACCTATAATAGACACAAGATGTCAGCATTGGGTTATACATGGGCTTTAAGCTGAAATGGTGTACAATATATTGAGGATTTAAAATAAAACTTTCACTCTGCCAGACTTTTCTTCTAAGACATTTAAACATATATATATATATATATATATAATTGTGTTCTACTGCTCATCATATAATTCTTTGACTCTAAATTGGTTATTTGTATAAACATTTAGTAAACGACCCCCTTGTTTACCTGGTCTAAACAATGACATCGAAAATCATAGAACAAAATAATGCTCGCTGTTTTGTCACTGACTTCTGAACCCATGCAGTATTTTTCTGGAGGGGGATCAATATTGTTGCCAGAATTTGCAGGTGCGACAAGTCAGCAGGAAGCAATACTGCCATACTGTTATTATTTAAATAACCATCAATTTCAACAGGGAAGTAAAGCTGTAATTATCTGAAGAACAGTGTTCAAAAGAATATAATTCAGCCGCAGCGAGTAGCCAAGCTTTTTTTTTTTGCAAGCAGAAAGCTAATAAAATCAGAGTTACAACATCTCGGAGGTTGGGATTCTACGTGTCGCTGTAAAAAGTCACAGGAGAAGAAAAACTGTATCATGAATCAGTATGAATTAAAGCAGAGGTCCATGGAGCATGATTAAGAACTTCAGTGAAGCAGCAAGAGCCTGGCTTACATACTAAGAATTATCAGACACCCAGGGGACGCTAGAAAGGTCTTTCTTACATTCCAGTATATTGAAGCCTTTTGCTTGGATTTATAAGGCTCTGACTATGGGGTCAATTTACAAAGGCAGCTTGTGTGTGTCCCCCGTACATTGTATGATCATTTTTTCAATAAAATCTATTTTAATTCAATAAAGAACTTATTGCAATAAAAAACTGAGTTTGCTGTATGCACATTATTTTAAAGTGTATTTCCAGATTTGCATATAAATTGGGATAACTCCTACTTTATATCTGTTATATGTTCCCATTCACATATCACAATGTCACAATTCACATATCACAATAAAACAAAATATTTAACAGTTGCAACTTACCTTTTTTGGATGTTCTTTGTGCTAACTCCAGGGCTAAACAAATCCTGCTTAGTTCTTATTGTCTGGGGTGTTGGGGGGAGTTTTGTTTTAAATAATTAGCCTTGTCTTTACTGTATGGGCAGATTTCATTAACACGTGTAATCTAGATGAGCAAGACTGTCTGTAAAGACCTGTAAAGACCTAAAGACCTAAAGACAGTGGGGGGAATTTATCAATACTGGAGCAGATAGAATCTGGAGTAGTTGCCCATGGTAACCAATCAGCTTCTCTCTTCTGTTTGTTCAGTTTTGAAAGTGAAAGAGAGAAGCTAATTGGTTGCCATCAACAACTGCTCCAGATTCTGTCTGCTCCAGTTTTTGATAAATTCCCCTCATTGTATGTTAGTGAACTTTAAAAAAAAAACCTGTCCCTTAGTCAGTCTCTTATCAGCTCACAAGCATCTATTCTAACTACTAGAAGCTGCCTGTAGAGTCCTATCACTGGCGGAACTACCAGGTTCACCGCGGTCGGAGAGGCTGTCACTGGTCCCGCAGAATGTGCTGTGTGAGGACCCTCTCCTCTTAGCCCCGCCCCCTGGCTGCCGAGACATGGAAGAGGGCCCTGCAGGAGAGGGAAGGTAAGTCTGGAGTAGGAAGGGGGTGGCGCGCAGGTAAGTGTGTGTGTGTAGTACTGACTTTTATCATAATGTATTGCTGGGACTTGTAGTCCTGCATAGCTGGTGGTATTCTGCATTGCTGTATGATGATTATACAGCAATGCAGAAAAGCTCCAACCATGTAGGACTACAAGTCCCAGCAATGCATTATAGTGTGGGGGGATGATGGTTTTATTCTGCATAGCTGACTTTTATTATAATGTATTGCTGGGACTTGTAGTACCGCATAGCTGGTGGTATTCTGCATTGCTGTATGATGATTATACAGCAATGCAGAAAAGCTCCAACCATGTAGGACTACAAGTCCCAGCAATGCATTATAGTGTGGGGGGATGATGGTGTTATTCTGCATAGCTGACTTTTATTATAATGTATTGCTGGGACTTGTAGTACCGCATAGCTGGTGGTATTCTGCATTGCTGTATGATGATTATACAGCAATGCAGAATAGCTCCAACTATGTAGGACTACAAGTCCCAGCAATGCATTATATTTTTAAGTAGGGATACACCAGTGTTAACACTGGGCATTTTCACGAGTACTTTGGCCAGAGCTGACAGGAGCAGCTCTTTAGTCTGCATCCGACAGAGATGCAGACCGTGTAGCTGCTCCCGCAAGGCAGGTACGAGTACTTTGGCCGGAGCTGACAGGAGCAGCTCTTTAGTCTGCATCCGACAGAGATGCAGACCGTGTAGCTGCTCCCGCAAGGCAGGTACGCGGTCCGTGACCGTGTGCCCGACTTGTCAGCTGGCTGCGGCCACATAGCACTGGCTCGCGGGCCAGAACTTTGAGACCCCTGATGTAGACACAACAAGAAATGAGAGGAACTAACCCTGAGAGAAATCCTTTCTCAGACAGATGTAACAGCAACAATTGTCTCCATGGAGAGATTTCCAATTGATTTATTTTTCAGTGTTTGCATTTTCACTAACTTTCAGCTTTGGTGGCAATGGTCACTAGGACAAATGGAGAGGGTGAATCTCCCCAGTGGGGACAAAGACGACAATAGCTCCACAGGGTTGCTAACCCCTTACCACCATATTCAAACTAAAAACAACTTCAGATACACTTTAAGTATTTTTGTGTTATTTTATATGTGAAACTGAGATCACCTAAATTTCTACATGGACTCTTACCCTTTAACATACTGACAGACTTTTTGGGTTCGTTAGGGGGAGACTGACATTTTTCAGCACCAGTCAACTCTAGGGCACATAGAAAAAAAACTGTTTCGTATATATGTCACATTCACACCACAATGCCAGAGTGATGTATGGTGTGCTGTAGACATTTTTACACAGCGCACGGGATGGCAACACACCATGCTGCTGTGCGGAGACTGGAATGGAGTGTGCACTTTGTAGACTCCGAATAAAGTAAAAGTGTGATGTGCCGAAACAGAGCACCACACCACCATCAGACCTCACTCAGTGCACTAACACACACATTAATAGTGTGAACAAGCCCTTACAGGTGTCTAATAAAAACATCAGAAACAAATCCATTTATAGGAGATAAAATATTAATACATGTAAAAAAGACTTGTGAAAATGACAGGCTTGCAATGGTTAAATGGCTAATTTCTCAAAAAATAAGAATTATACTTCTTCTGTGATACTTATGTTTGTGAATTGAAAAATATTATAAGAAAATTATGTGATAAAATAACGAATACAGTTAAAATAACACCTATGGAGAGGGACCGATTTTTCTTTAACTTGGGACCTATAGACAGACAACCCATAGCACCCAAAGTAATGCCCATGTGTTTAGATGATATCTTTTTCTTGTTTTATTGATCCTAACCTGTCTACGCATATTGTCATAATGTGTAAATAAGCTTTAATGAGAAGACTGTATTTGTGTTGATAAGAAAAATATATGTGTAGTTGATAGGCCTCCTCTTAGCTTTTGCTGCCTATAGCCACAGGATTAACTGGAAGGTAAAATGCCCTTCAACTAACAGTCTGACATTTCTGAAATTACATTAATGCAGAAATAAGAGACAAATTTAATAGGTAATACTCACCTTCAATCTAGATTTGCCTCTGTAATGCTCTGAGCGCTGCTGCACAGGGTCTGCATGAAGCTGACAATAGATCAAATTCAGGTACTCAATGGACTGAAATTGTAATGATGCATTAAAGCCCATCTCCAGGCAAAGAAAAAAAACGTACATGTGCAGTGAGGCTACCCCCGCACTGCAAAGGCTAAGTGCTTTCTTTTTCTAGAGGACTCAAATAAAGCTGTTTTACTTATCTGATCTCAGCTCCTATGGCGGTGAGCGCTCACCTCTTCTGACCTTCTGGTCTGGATGTTGGGAAGTCCCTCCACATCCTTACATCTAATGCAGGTCAATGGACTTGCATAGGACGTAATGACGTGTCCTTTGACCGCCAGAGTGAAGAAGCTGTGGGGACCGGTCTAGTAGCCTGGGTGGAGATGGCGGGAGTGGCAAAAGGTAAATGAAACCGCTTTAATAGTGTCCCCTAGACATAATCAAGCATAATTGAACTGCATTTATTCATGACCCTGATATCTGCCTAGAGTTCAGCTTTTATAAATTAAGTGATCCTAAGTTTTGCTACCTGAAACATGCTGAGTGTAGTAATGAGGCTTCCATCTATTCTACTCTCTGATCACGATATATATAACTAGCGAGCAGATTTGAATATGCGTCACCTCTGCTGTGCTCCTTTATCCCATTTATGCAGGCAATACAGACAATACTAATGTCAGCCAGAGTTAAAAGTTTTGCTGGAAGGTGATATGGATTTTATCTAAAATAATTATGCATAGCACAAGAAAAAAAAATGGTTTTGCATTTCTATGAATTCCTCCAGCCTGGATGAAGATTTCCTAATTTGATGGGGATTCTTGATTAAAATCCCAGTGGATGTTAGAAAAATTAGATGTGTTCAGAGGGATGAAGTATTTGTCTATCGACTGGACTGTATGCTAAAATAAATGACTTTTTGTGGCTTGAAGCAGAAAAGATTAATGAACCTTCCAAAAACATTGCTTACTAGAAGATTCTCTGCACAAGATCATTAAAGGATATTATTAATGCCAACTTCAATGAAAATATATGGGGTTAGAGACAGAAATGAGTATAGGTTAAGTATGCTCGCAACCACTTTTGTAAATAACTGATACCAATTTTACACAGCTCATCTTACACGTTATATAGCTGTAGCACATTAGGAAACACACCATCTCCCAAAAGATCTTCTTACTCTCATTCAACACATACTTGTCTACATATTTTACAATAACAAAGAATGCAAGGAGAAATCAGCAAGCAGGCTTTAAAGTGACACGAAATTCAGGAGTTAAATCTTAAAAATACATTCAAATACCTTAACAAAAATGTATTTTATTTGTATATCCCTCAGCTGTAGATCATGAAATCATCTCTAATTTGGTGCTGACACAGAACTTCCTTCTGGAGGGTGGCCACCACTCCAAGCTCAATCCCGTGATGGACTACAATCTCATGTTTAGTTTACTAATTTGTTTTGAGATTGTAGTCATCATAGGAGCGAGCTTGGAGTGGGGGCTACTTTACCACACACACAGGGGCCATGGGGAACAAACATAGCCCCCCTCCAGAAGGAAGGACAGTGTCAGCACAAATTCAGATTTGAGAATCTACAGCTAAGTGATACACAAATAAGATACATTTCTGTTAATAGTTAGTGTACTTGAATGCATTTGTAAGATTCATGAGTTTAGTGTCACTTTAACTCTTCATTCAAATGCATTGCTAATAAAAATGATCCTAATGTGTAAAAAAAAAAAAGGAAAAAAGTACAACTCTTCCCCCCTAGCAACCAAATCTGTTTTTGAGCTTGTTCTTTAAAAACTATGAAAGGATCTCATTGGTTTCTATAGAAAATAGTAATATCCTACTTAAAGTTTTACAGTTGTCACAGAAACAGTAAAGAAAGGGGAAATTGGTCAAAGAGAATATCTGTTTCAATGGCTTAGACATGAATTGTATAAAATAGGGCTGCGGAAATTAACGATTAATTTCTTGATTAATCGTTAAACTTTTTGATCAATTAAAATAATTTTGATAAAAAATGAAAACACTCTCCGCTGGCTTCCGGGAGTCCGACGGAGCCACTTGGGCCGGTGAGTACTTGTTCTGCAGGAGCGCCAGCAAAGGCATTGGCCTATACACATACAGCACAGCAATGAAGTAATAAAATGAACTAGGATCACACTAATCCAGCACGTTATTATTCTGAACTCAAGCGGCGGCCATATTGAGTGGAGCACGTGAGATTAATAACGTGCTGGATTAGTGTGATCCTAGTTCATTTTATTACTTCATTGCTGTGCTGTATGTGTTGTGGCAGTGCATGGCAATGCCGTGACGTAGCATGGCAACATTGGCACCCAGGACTCTCAGCCAGAGGGTCCAGAATGTGAAACATGTTAAAAGGAAGAGCCTGGCTTTTCAGGTTCGTCCAGGTTTTCCTAATTGTAGCTGGGATCTGGAGCTCTGGAGATTTCGTAGAGCTCTGGGTGGGATGAGATCTCCAGTCCTGGGGCCAGGTGTTGCCAATGACCAGCTTGGGCTGATCAGGTGGCTGAGAGCAGCCTCATTAGGAAGCCAGCCCAGTGCTCAGAGGAGTGTTGGAGTTGTGTGTGTGCAGGGAGCACACGGACACAGACAAACTCGGGTGCGTGCTGGACGCACACGGAACAGCCAGGGGTGGACCTGTTGGACGGATGCACTGCTGGGAGAGCAGAGTGAGTGCCCACGAGGGGAGAGGTCAGGAAGGTCGGTGACCCTAGGACCTGTGGTACACACTGCTAAGAGAGCAGATTGAGGGCTCACGAGGGTTGAGCAGCGTGAGTGTCTTGAAGCTGTGGAAAGCTACCGAGCGATGTTATGTTACGGCTAAAAACCGTCTTGTGCACAGAGGAGGTCTACCCTGTGGATGGAATTATATATTTGTGTTTGCCCTAAATAAACTGCATTTTACTTGCACCTCCGGTCCACAGTGGAGTGTCCTTGTTACAGTGTATAGTTGGAGTTGGATCTGTATGTGCGTTACATTTAATCAAAATTAATCGATTAAAAAAAATTTGAATAATCGAACGCAAACATTTTAATCATTACCAGCCCTAGTCTAAAATAGTCCCATCAAGTTCAAGGAAGTGATACTATTTCAGGGATAGTCAAACCTTGTAGAGAGGGAGTAGAATTAACAGAAAGTATAACACCTATTCTGCATATAAATGGTGAATAACACCCGTGTAATGTTAATAAATTCCAGCGTCCAACAATTTTAAAAATAGAACTAAGAATGCGTGTCATGGTAGAAAGTAGGACAGTTATGTAACTAAATGAAAATAATTATTTCAGATATATAAATACAACTGTTTAACTCAATTTAACAATCTCATTTTAACTTCTTTTTCCTGCAAGAGCTGCTTCCCACTGTGTCGTTATTTAACTTGCAGCAAGTTAAACAGAATAAAAATACTTTGAACATAAAAGAAAAATTCATTAACATGATATAACATATTGTAAGCGATTGCTACACAACCATAATGTAATTCAATGGTTTTTTTTTTTTAAATTAGCCTTACCATTTCAGTCTGCAGCCAGGTCTGATTTTCTATATCTGGCAAAAAAAATGCTTCCTCTCAACCATAGCAACAGTACTCTTCATAAAGAACTTCCTAGGATTTGAGTCCCCCTTTTCATGCAACTGGCATACTGCTTTTCTTCTAATTAATAATGGAAAATGCATACCTATTTCAAAAGCAAGCATATACAAGTATTAGGTGGGTGCTATTGACTGAAAAAGAAAGACTCCCTAAAAAAGTCTCCAAACAAGTATGATATAATAGCCCACATTTATCAACACACCAAAATAATCACTTTAAATTCTATGATAGTTTATATTTATATTGGTACCGGTATCGGTGCCAATACTGAGTATTTGGGTGAGCACTCAAACTTGCCCAAATGCTTCAATACTTACCCTAATACCGGAGTTTCCAGTCAGAGGGAGATTCCCTTTGACCGGCAGTGCTGCGCGGAAGCATGGGCCGGCTTCCCGGCCAATCAGGAAGCTAGGCTGCACGTCATGACCCACCTCTCTGCTTCCCGATTGGCTAGGAAGCTGGCTTCACTTGTTGCTAGGCAGCCTGGCTTCCTGACCAGTCAGGAGGAGTACAGAAAGTCAGTCCAGAAAAAACAAGTTTTCTTATAATTCTCCTCAGAGTGATTAAGAGCAGAAGTTAGTTCTTCCATGTTTCGAATGTGATCAACCCTCTGAAGCCACAAGCTAAGAGGAGGCGGGTCTGTTTTTTTTCCAATATAGGGGAATGCACATCCGGGCAGCATTTATCAGGTGTAGTGACAGAGATTTTTTGTATTTGCGTCTTGAGAGTGGCACCATATGCAGTAGTAGGGCTGCCAGCTTATTCCTCAAGTCCATCCCAGTGAGTTGCATGACAGAGTACCAAAAACTTTGCAGTCGCGGGCAGGACCAAAAAATATGTAATAACGTGCCTGAGTGCTGTCCACACCTCCAGCAAAGGGGGAGCATTGTGGAAACAATTTATGAAGGGTGGATGGCACGTGATACCTTCTCATGAGGATTTTGTATCCAGATTCCTGGATGTCATTAGAAATGGAAGCTTTATGAGCAAAGAAGAGGATGAAATCCTGTAGTTCGGAGGTGAAGGTGACCTCAAGGTCACTCTCCCATTTCTGGAGAAATTGTAAATCTAGTGATGGTTCTGTAGAAAGTAGGAGAGAGTGGGCCCTAGAGAGTCCATGGTCCACTGGTAGGCCCTTGTAGCAAAGTTCTTCAAACGGTGTCCGGTCAACTGTGGTTGGTGTATTACCACTGAGTGAATTCAGAAAGTCCTGAAGCTGCAAGGCTTGCCACCAGAGCAAAAATGGGGAAATGCTACTTGCTAACTCTAGTACCGGGGCTATGCGCCAGTATACCTAAAAATTACCTACCCTAAAATGATTGGAGGAGAAAAAGGGGGCAAAAGACTTATCATCCACCACTGGAGGGAAAAAAGGGTAGCATCATCGAAAGAGAGGGGCCATTGGTAAAAATCACCTTGCAAGAGTGGGTCATCTTGAGTGCATTCGCGAGTAGTGGGTGGGACGTTGCGTCTCCTGTAATGGAAAGGTCAAGCCCCGGGACACAACGTAAAGGCAATTGCGCTAATGCCTGCCTTAACTCAATCCACCTTTTCTTTGAGTCCACGGTACACCATTCGATGGCACGGAGCAAATGAGAGGCTCGATGATATCGGATTGGATCTGGGAATCCGGGTATGGTTAAGTCTGTGGGCTTTGTCCGCCCACAAAAAAAACTAAAATTCCCGTTGCACCGTTTTCAGGAACGCCGAAGGGATGAAAACTAGAAGAGCTTGCAGAAGGTATAACAATCGTGGAAGGGCGTTCATTTTTAGGACACTATTTCTGCCAAACCAAGACAACGTGCCTATTGTCCAATTTGCAAGATCTTTCCTGAGTTGCGTGAGGAATGGTGGAAAATTCGCCTGGAACACCCTAGCCACAGTATGGGTTATCTTGACCCCTAGGTATTGAAGATGGTTTGTTGCCCATCGAAAGGGGGAAAGCAGATTGTATATACCTGTGCTGTAGGGAAACAAAAATTGGAGACGGAAGCGCCACTACCTAGCGCATCCTTTCCCTCCACCCCCAACCCAACACCAAAACACAGGAGACTACCTTGAGAAAACTATTCCTCTCACTACAAAACCTTTCCTTTGACAAGAATACACAATGGTGGGATATCAAATTCCTCCAGAAATACTTAGAACTTAAGATCACACCAAGAGGACTAAGGATCACCAAAGAGTGTGATTTCCTTGACGATGATCTTAAGAAAAAATGGCAGTGGGTAGCAGAGTTCGGCACCACCAAATGGATGGAGGTGTTAATAGAACAAAGGGAAAGGAAACTACAGAAGCTGACATGCGAAATAGACAGACTCAAGACCAACATAACCAACACTTATGGCACCACGAACCTCTTCCCTAGATGGTCATCCACCTTAACTAGAAATCAGGACATCAACCAAAAAAACATCTTCTCAGTTAAGTCCAAAAAACTGCGTAGAGACCTAACTGACTATGCAGAAAACAGAGTGTTCTCTTGGAAAACCTCCACACACACCAACCCCCCACATCCACTACCACTCATGTCTCTCCTCTCCTACCCCTCCAACCACATCACCAGAGTAGTGTGGGACGAGTCCATAATCAGATACATCCCACGGCCACACCCTACCACCAGCAACCCTCCCCCAGCACCCGGCCCCCTGCCATCCACTCAGCCATCACCTCTGAATCCCTCTCAGGGGACTCCTCCACCCACAGAACACCATAACCTCACCCCTGTCGAGATGACAACCAATCCCAGCCAAGACTCTTCCGGAACTCCCCCAACGTGCCCTCCCTCTCCACTCGAGGACTCCATCACCATACTCAATTTTTCAGATTGTATATACCGCAGGCTTGTATCCAGTAGAAAAAACGCCATCGCCGCAGATTTATCTTGAAGTTGCATGTTAATCTTGAAGTTGGAAACCTTTCCATAGTTGTGCAGTTCAGGCAATAAATTTGGGAGTGAAGTCAGCGGGTTGGTCACGAATATGATCAGGTTGTCTGCATATCCGGCAACCTTATGGCACGCCGGTCTCCGCAAAAGTCCATTGATATCTGGGTTGGACCTGATATGACAGAGTAAGGGCTCTAGGGACAGGATGAATAGCATCCTGGACAGGGGGCAACCCTGACGAGTCCCATTGGTCAAGGAAAAGTATTCAGGTATGACAGGGTGGCATGGAGAAAAGGCCAGCTCCCCATATCAAAAGCCTTCTCGGTATTTGTAGACAACAGAACCGCGGGATGTGATCCCTATTAATCAACTGGATGGCATTCAGAACTCTGACAGTGTTGTCCCTCGCCTCTCGCCGTGGGACAAATCCCACCTGATCTGGGTGAACTAATTTACAGATAACCTGCAACACTCTGTTTGCCAGGATTTTGAGGCCAATCAGATTTTTGTTGGGCTGTTGGGGGTTGCATTTCAGGCATGGTCATGGGACTTCCAGTTGTGGATCATTCCAAAATGACAATTCGGACGAATACGAAATCCAAGACCAAATCGAATTTCGGATCTGTAATCCGGAAAAAGAAAGAAAAAGAATGCAAATCGATCCAAAATGGAAGGAAACTAATTTTTTCCAGGGTTACATGTCTATGCACAAGCTATGTACAGCACAGTGATGGTGGTGTCACAGTTACTTTTGCAAGGTAATATATTGGTCTACAAAGGCATTTGACAAAGTGCCCATATTTCTGAAACCCAACATTGTTCAGTACACCAGTCAAAAAATACAGTGGCTATTGCTTATCACTGGCTGGCTGTTATGCAGACCTACTGACAAAAAAAACCGCAGGGTCAGCATGACAGTCGGGCAACTAGGATTTTCAGAAACAGAGGTAAGCAATAAAAACCTTCATATTTCTTTCATAATGGGTTTATTTTACGCTGCAGGCATGTTGGGAATAGGTCTTTCCAGTTCCAAACTAGTTGATCATGTTCTGCCTTAGCAATTTCAAAGGATGCCTCCTGATGGTAAGCATAGTGAAATGCAGATAAAATAAGCACATGTACATTACTTTCCCTGCAGATCTGAAAGTGTGAAAATGTTTAGTTGTTGTAGAACACACTTAGAAACAATGGTGGACATTAATAAGAAGCAAAAATTGGCTTTAAACATTCTGCAGTAAAACTTTTCTTGGGAATAGGCTCAACTGACAAAGCTTAATCACAAGGATAAAGATCTTTATTTTCAGCCATATAACTGTAATTTCAAATCTTTTTCGATAAAAAAAAAAGGATCCTTATCCTTGTGTGCTAGCTTTTTGAACTGAGGCTAATATCAGTTTTGTACATTGCAAGGATTTTAGCAATCTTAATTTACCTGCTCTCTCATTACTGACACATTAATTCAAGACTACTAAATGGGAGCTTCTGTTTGCTATAATCACTCATTACTATGAATAATCTTAATTTTTAAGAAGGGAAATAAAAAGGCTTTTCCAATATATTACGCAGGTAATTACGTTTCTGAGGGTGTACCGCATAAGTAGTGTGTAGAAAGCCATCTGTTACTGTTACTGCCTATTTTTGGCAGTTTTAGAAAACAATAGCTGGCTACGGATTGAATTAGTAAGGTAATTTTGAAGTGACAAGCATTGCCATTGATAAAGTAGACACCTCCATGTGTTGGTAGTGCCTTCTTTTGTGACTTACCTTAAAAACCAACCAAAGCAGTGAAGGAAGAAGTGCCATGGTTAACTCATACTCTCCTTGGCTTCCTAATGGCCCGATCACATTTTGCAGCCAATAGGGAGACAAAGAGAGAAGGAAAAAGGGGACTACACAGAACCCAAAAAAAAAAGCCCTCTCATAGTAGAAACAGATTTCTGTGGGCTTAAGAAAGTGTGGTAATGTGCTGCATTGATTGTTAGGCATGATTGATGGTGGGTGTTCATAAAAGACATGTTTTTAGGTAACAAACCTTTTCCGCCAGCATCGGCTTCCTTTGTGGCTTTCAGCTTTCTGCTATATGATATCTCAGAGCTGCAATAGAACTCAGTGCTGGTAGACTTTGCCTCTGCCAGGTACTGTGAATACAGGTCTGAACAGGAAGAAGATTGCTGTATAATGGTAAGCATGTGTCTCTAAATGGGGGTCCTGCACTCATTGATGTCTGTATAGTTGAGAATCTCAACTCAGGGCCAACATATCTAATTAGTATTGACCCAGAGGGACAAATGCTCACTGCCCCCAGCCTAATCCTCCCCTATTGCTTACTAAAGAATTAGCTGAACATGCAGACATCAGAAGGTATTTGGACTATAATGGAGGCAGTAGTTGTCTGTTGGTGAATATATTAATGTCCCTACTGTAGAGACTGTCCCTGAGCCAGTGACACAACAAGCAGTGAGGGGAAGTCAAAATGAAGACACAGAAATAACAATCTGATTGAGGTTCTAACCCTTCAGGTTACATACAAAACTAAATAAACTTGGGAGGAGTTTTACATTAGAATAACTGTCATCACCATAGTGCATACCTTGCTAAACACAACCTATGGGAAGTTTTTTGTTTTAAAGTACAGAACACCAAGAGCTTAAAAAACCCCTCAGTTCTATGGATCTTCAAAACAAACCAAACTGTATAGGACATGGCTCTGTGATTTAAAATGAAGATAAATGAAGATAAAATAAAGAAAAACAAAATTAAATTGTTGTGAACCTTTACCCCGACAATCGTAGGTTATAGAAAATCTACACATTCAAACAGAGTAAAATCACTTTCCCTTCCATAGCAAATGATAAACAGCCTGCATAGGAAGTGTGATTAAATTATGTCCTATCCTTGATTTAAAGTCTTCATAATTAGATGTTTTTCACCACTTCAAATGCACAAACTGCTACAACAAAAAGAATGCAAGCACTTATATCGTTCCAAAGTGCAATTGCAGAATTTATCGTCTGCCTTGATAAGCTTTGGCATAGACATTGCCAATTCCTCATAAACATTGTTGACATTCATTAGGAGAGGTAACAGCTTCTGATAAGGATCAGCATGTTTTTCTGTTGGCAGTTCAGATGAACCTGTATTTACACATGAATACACGAAAAATAAATATATTCATACAAAATGTTGACTATATTTAGTTTAGTGGGTACGACAAACAGTAAGCTATAAAAGGCTTGCTTGGTCATTGTCATTGTTTCTGTGTACAGTGGTTACATGGCAGTACTGCAATAATAAAATGTACCGCTATGAGAGCCCATTCACACTGGAGTGTTGCCCTAAGCGCATATTACCGTGCGCTTAGCACCCAAAATTACACAGCACATCTAGCGTGTGGTACCCCGTGGTAGCTGCATTGCCGTTCATTCGAATGGCACCCCAACACACCTCCTGGCAGCAGTGCATTTCATTGCAACACGTGGTTCCACGATACCGTGCATTGCTTTGAAAAATAGCAGTGCAATCCAGCACTGTCCTGCTGTGATCCACATTCCACTACCACACTCCAGTTCTGCACCACCATATTCTTCCCTGACGTCATTGTGAGCCAGCTGACTCTTTTTGGTTCAGGCAGCCCAGATAACGTGTTGCCGGGTCAGCCCACCTCCTCTATCTGCTGTCTGCAAGCTGATGCCTCCTGGGATATATGATGTGCCATGAACAGAGGAGGAATACACATCATTCTTGCCTAGTTGAGAATGGAGGACAGGGATGAACCAGAACATAAAGATTAAGACTCCATTCACACCGGTGGTTGCGCTACAACGCACAGCCGCTGGTTTGCATTAGCAATCACGTACCAATTCTCCGATCCCAATGCATTACGCTGTTAAAAATTTTTTAGAACTTTATTGAGCTGTCACAAATGACATGTCATTACGTTCTCTAAGCACAGCATGGTGTAATGTGGTTGTACAGCATCATGGCCCACTGTGCTGTAAAAAAAGTACTGCATGCATGCAACGGTGGCGTGAACTGTGCCCATCAATAACAAGACAAATTGCTATGCTGGAACAAAAATGGCCAGAACAGCTCCAACGCTTTTGCTGTCAATCAAGCCTAAAAAATAGGAGTAAATAAAAAAGAAAACTCAAACAAACAGGAATTTTTATGTTTCAGGGTGAAGGTGCACTTTAAAAAAATCCTGCTAAGATTGTGTGTAATAACAATAGCATTGGCAAATACAGAACATCACATTTATTTTCTAAGTGTTTTTGCCCGATATGATAAAATAGCAAATATGTGTTGACTTTGATTTAGTTTAAAAAATGCTAAGTGTTATTTGGCTTATATGATCCATAGATATTTCAAATCTGAATAGATTATTTTTTCATACAAAAATGCTTTTTTCAAATGTATGCCAGTTTCAACTATATATCACAGCATGATGGGATTCAATACTAAATAAAAAGGAATTGCATTTTTTTTTCACTGTAGTGTAATTAAATGCTGATTCCTTTGCTTTAAGTCTTTCTATTCATTAATTACCATGGAGTTTAGTACTAAAGCTGGGCTACATTTTGTAAGGTAACAGACATTGGACATGCACTTTTTTTTATAAATTATTTATGAGTATGCTAAAGCATATTCATTCTGTAGAATAATATTAAGTTTTTGCTTCATTAAAGGTTTGAATTAGTTTGACACAGCCTAAATTACTATAATTACTCAAACAGAAGGATATTTGATTAGCACTTCTGTGTTTCTCACTATTTTCCACTGCATACTTATTTCAGCGTGTCTGTGTTTTCTATTGTTCTTCTTTGATTATTTTTAACCTGGTCTTCCCATTTTGCATTGCAATACTTTATTCTGATCGTTACACTGTACTGTATTTCTGTTTGACTTATGTCTCTTCTTCTGGATGACCAGCCATAAGAATCCTGCCTACCTACAATCCCAGTATTGCTGAATGTAATTGTAAATAGATCAATTGTCTGCAACTCCAAACAGATTCAGCACTTTGGTGAAGCATTACGGAGGCAGATCTGGTTAATGTCTTTTGAAAGACTAACATTCAAGCCTTTAAAAATGATGTAAAAGTAGGGAAAATCTTGAGCCACCCCCATCTAAAATGTAAAAAGCATAAATGTAAAAGTGCAAATATCCATACCAGGCACTTATCTTAGATAGGGGTCTGGTATGAATTTTAAGGGAAGACCACATGCAAAAACAAAATAAAATGGGGCTCCTCCTTCACATCAGAGTCCCCCTTCAAATCAGGAGCCTCCCCTTTCACATCAGAGCACCCTTTACATTAGGAGCCCCCTTCACATCAGAGTTCCCCTCTTTTACATTAGAAGCCCTCTTCACATCATCAGCCCCCTTTTCACATCAGAAGCTCCTCCATAATTTTATATCAGGAGCCGCAGCTGTGGCAGGATGGCAGGAGGAGCAGTCCTGGATGGAGGAAAACTACCGTCCTTTTCGGAATGGATCCCACCCTCCCTGGATAAGCAACATTTTTTTCCATGTTGATGGCAAAAACAATTTGAGGTCACAGCACTCTGTTTGAGAAAGGCTGTCCTTAACCCTCAACCATAAACATTAAGCCTTAACACCTAAACTCCCATAATACTTACATCTACCTCTTAGCCTAATCCTAAAAATTAAACCTTAACATGTGCCTAAACCTAAACTTAACCTAAAACATTTCTGTAACCCCTAAAGTAGAACTAAAGCATTTTTTTTCCTTTTGGTTAAATATGGGGAGGGTTATAACAACTGTTAGTTTTTTGTTTGTCATTTGTGTCCTATTTGCATTAATTTCCTGTACCACAGATACAACAGGAAGTTGTCTCCAATGTAAGGGAAATCCTCTCTCACAAAGTTGTCACCAGAACTAGTGACTTGGTAGATTTCCCTTTTATTTCTGTTCAAGTGACAGCTCAAAATTTGCGATTTTTTCCACTTTCCCTCTTGGTTATAATGGTCACCAGGAGCTATAAGGAGGGCACAGAAACAAAAAAAAAAAAAAAGGCTAGCTGGATGTTCTAATCCCTCTCCACTCTATCCTAAAGTTAAAAAAAAAAAGTTTGGTTGCAGTTTAACCTAACATTAATGTTGGAGTTTATTTATAATCGGTTTTCCAGCTTGCCCTGCAAATGTCTGTGAATATTTGGTTTGTGCAAAAAATGTAAAAAGTTAGAGTGTTCTTCATATATTTTCTTATCACAGTGGTGTAGTGGTTAGACTGCCTTGCATCACTGGGGTCCCCGGTTGAAATCCTGCTCAGTTCAAATGAGGTAATATTGCATTATGCCCAATAGATGGAGCGAAGGAGCATAGGAAATAGGAGGGGATTAGTAAACTACAGAAGAAATATAAGATTGTTATTTAGTTCAGTTTATCTCACAGGAAGTAAGAAAGGCGCTGTATTACTAGGAAGACCAACAGGTATAAAAAAACATCCAGACTCCACATTTATGTATTGTTAAGCTGCCATATATTGCATTTTTGATCTTGGGTTTAGTTATACTTTATATCTTAAAAATAAACCTTTAACATTAAAAGCAGGTGGTCTAAGGGTCATGGTAGGTGATAAAGAGATTGTTATGTTACAAATAAACATTTAAGGATACTATTCTAATTGTACAATGAAATGGAATACAGTAAATCTAAATATTTAATATAATGGAGGTTTAAATTATCTATTCATAAATGCCAGAAGTGTGGCATGTAAAATTTGAGAGCTCAAAATTGTGGTGCATGAAGGATGCTATTTTTTATTTATTTGCATTGCAAAATCTAGGTTTGATTTCTTTATATGATTGAGCTGCTATTATTCCTAGCTATACTTTTTTTTAGTGACCCTAGGTAAATAGAAAAGGGGGTTGTGTCTGGCTTTATTTAAAAAGTGATTCAAAAGTGAATGTGAAATGTGATCTTGTTGATGGAAAATGTAATAGTGCTGGTGTATGGGTGTCAATGCTGCTTAATGTATTTTTGGACTATGTTACAGGCCTCCCATTATCAATGTCAGGAGGAAGATACTGGTCACATGACTTTTAAAAGTCTGTGATTTTCTTTAATCATTGAAAGATCTTTGCAGCATTGTGCAGGGAATACTATGAAGGACACCATAGGCTCCACACTCTGCATTTTATAAACAAAAGCTCAAATGCAGGCACTGTGTTGAGCTCCTGTGATGGACTACAATCTCAATACAAATGAGAAAACTAAATGTGAGATTGTAGTCCATCACGGGAGTGAGCTTGGTGCGGTAGCTACTTTACAACACACACACAGGGACCATGGGGAACTTAAGTAGCCACCCACAAGAAGGAAGGACAGTGTCATGCATGAATTCAGAGATGATTTGATTATCTACAGCTGAGCGATACACAAATACATGGATGGACTCCTGTGTTAGACTACCATCTCAAAACAAATTAGTAAACTAAACATGAGATTGTAGTCCATCACGGGAGTGAACTTGGAGTGGTGACTACTTTACAACACACGCAGGGACCATGGGGAACCAGAAAGAAGGAAGGTAAGCATGAATTCACAGATTATTTTAAGATCTACAGCAAAGTGTCGCACACATACATTTTTGTTAATAGTTAGGGTACTTGAATGCATTTTCGAGATTTAATTCCTGAGTTTAGTGTCACTTTAATATTATAGCAGTTATTGGAAATGCTGCCATTATTTGTATATTGTATTATCATTATTGTCAATATATTGTGCTAAACACAAGTAAATGTCAAACATTGCTACATATTGTTTTATGTTTCAAAGGCTAAGAAACAATGTAGCAGCTCGGGGGCAAAGTGCAATCAACCTTCAAATATATCTACTAGCAGCAACTAAGTCAGGTCACCACTAAGCAATATACTAGAAGCTCTAAAGTGACATCTTTTGAAAGGAACCAAAGAGTAATGATAAATGGTAGGTAGTGGCAGAACATGAAAAACCCGTGACATTTAAGAATAATGTCAGCATCGTAAAGTATCTAGCCTTTGCCTGCCACTTCTACTGTTTCTCTAACCTTAACTTACACAGTTATACACACACAGTATATATAATGTATTACAGAACCACCTGCAATATATGTTCCTGTAGTTGAGTGGTTTCACTGCAGACCTTTTGCAATCCTGAGGGCTGCATAGGACAGGTATCTCGATAGATATAGCCAAATGTTTATACTTCCTTCAGGAAAATTCCTTTTTCCTTACTTAATTATTTGCCATCTGTGCGAGATTTCCCTTTGTTTCCTGTCCTATAGGCACAACAGGAAGTAGGGGAAATGTCCTCTTAGACAGTTGTCAACGGAACATGATTTACTTTCTATTCCCGTGCTATCGATAACTCAACATTTTGGATTTTTTCTCACCTTTCATCATGGTGATAAAGGTCACTAGGACAAATAAAGAGGGGGAATCTCCCTAATGGGGATATAGACAGCAAAAAAACCTGACAGGGCTTGTAGCTGTTCCCCACTTAACCTAAAAACAAAAAGTTGTGGCTTTAGATACACTTTAAAGTAGAACTGAAGTAAAAACGTTTAAGCTTTGGATAGAGGAAGGGTTATAACACGTCAGCTTTTTTTGCCCTCTGTGTCCCTTTGATATCCCTTCACTTCCTGTTTAGAACAGGAAGTGATAGGAAATCCCTCAAAAGCGAGGGAAATCCCTAATGGTTAGCAGCGTCACTAAAACTAGTGTCCTCATTGGAAGGTTTCCCATCTATTGCTCTTCGGGGTGACAACCCAAAGATTTGAGTTTTTCTTTCACTTTTAGTGATAACTGTCACCAGGACAAAGAAAGGGGACACAGACAGTAATAAAAACATGACAGGTGTTCAAACCCCTCCCCACTCTACCGAAAACTAAAATAAATGGCTTTAGTTGCACTTTAATGTCATCTAATAACATGGCGTATTTTTGGCGTATATTATCTTTAGCTATATTTTGATATAGACATACTGAAAAATATTTTTTTTATAAATATTTCTTACCTTTTAGATGTTTTGTTGCAGCAGGCAACATGTCTGATTCCAGTTTTTTTCTGAGCACCTTCACAGTGATCTGTTCTTATAGAAAGACTTGGAACGGAAATTTGAGGATTGTGTTTCTCTCATTAACATACATAGCAAACCCCTCAGAGACCCTCCTAACATTACAAAGAAGGAGAAGCAAGTTGAAATGCTAATCCTTAAAAAGCCAATGAACTCTAACCCATATAAAAGCAATTTAAACTGCAATAAGCTTTTTTAAATGTTTTTTTCAGCTTATGCTATGTGAATGGGAACATGTAACAAATTTAAAATTGGTGTTATCCCAATTTGGCTGTGAAAGTGGAAAAACACTGTAAATAAATAAATAAATGTGTATATGAACACATACATATGTACACAAAGCAGACATTAGAGTTCTTTTACATGGTAAGAATGTCTAAAAACAAATCATTAAAATGAGGTAAAAAATGAGTACGACTGGACCTGGCGATTCATTTTTTCCCTTTAATTTGTAGACTTTCATGTCCTTCCAGAAGAATCTAGTTGTCATATCATAAACCAAATATTTACATGACTTTTTTTGGCCTAGGGCTGAGAGTGTTTGCAACCCTGTTGTATGTGGTAAGAGAAAAAAAATATCTCGCAGTCTCTGCTGGCCACACTTCAATGTTTGTAGTTTCTCCCAACTGACAAATCTAGTTACTGTCAGAGTTTTTTTGACCTGAGGCTGAGAATGTTTGCAACTTTTCGTCTATTAGAGTTGGCAAAAACACCCGTGTCACAACCTCTTTGTGCCAACAATGCAGTGCCTGCAGTTCTCCCCACTGATAAATATGGTTACAGTATTAGAAAAAGAGAAT
The DNA here is from genome assembly GCF_000935625.1 of Nanorana parkeri. NCBI lineage: Eukaryota > Metazoa > Chordata > Amphibia > Anura > Dicroglossidae > Nanorana > Nanorana parkeri. The sequence goes on from NW_017307007.1 coordinate 467,389, forward strand.
GTATTGCTCATTTTCAGTCTGAGGCCAAATAACCCATTTATAAAGGACAGAAGAAATGTAAAAAAGGTTGAGTGAGTTTATTTATTTATTGGTTAAATAGATACACCCTAAGAGTATGTGTATCTTGTTATTCTGATATATCTTTAAAAAACTCTCTTTGTAGGTTACACTTCAATTTATGTACTTCATAATTTTTTCATTCTTGTCCAATTGCATTGGCAACATGAATTATGCTTCAGTGCTCTCTGCTATCCATACAAAGATTAGCTATTAGAACCATTTTTTATGTACGATCAGACTTCAGCATTGCACATTATATAACAATGATCATTTTATTGTTGTTTTCAAAGGAATTAGCACAAACAATTATCTCTGGCGGGTTGGTGTGTAAAGCCTTAAGCCGGCCATACATAGATTAACAGGGCTATTCACTAAAGGGTTAAGAGTTTGGAGAAGGCAGGAGAAGTGAACAATCTAGGACAACAACTGATGAACTGGAAAAATTCTCCAATTCAGCTCACATTCCAGTTCAGCTATGTTATCCTAGATCAGGGGTGGGCAACCTCGGCACTCCAGCTGCGGTGAAACTACAAGTCCTATGAGGCATTGCAAGACTCTGACAGTCACAGGCATCACTCCCAGAGGCATGATTGCAAATCCTATCATGCCTCCGCACCTAGGAGTGACTGTCAGAGTCTTGCAATCAGGCCCGGTTTCCCCACAAGGCCACCGAGGCCCGGCCTCAGGGGGGCAGGGCGCAGAGTGGCGGCAGCGGTGTCCTTGTGGGGAAGTTGGGGAAGTTGTACAAGCAGGACTAAATGTAGAGTGAGGCAGCCGATTTTTCGTTTACATGTGAATTCGGCGATGTTGCCGAGAGCACAGGTAGCCATTGTGCAGCCTCCTCCCCTCCCCCCTGCACTTACCTCTCTCCTCCACCGCCGAGTCTCTCACTGCAGTGAGCAGAGCGGCAGGGTTAAAAGTAACCCTACCGCTCCGTGTAGGCTGTAGACAGTGAGAGGGGAGAGCTGTGCTCTTCCTCTCTCACCTGTCACAGGAGTTCCAGCACAGTGATGTGTTAGAACTCCTGTATTGGAGGTAACAGGGTCAATAAAGAGAACCTGTCACCTCCAATTACTATCACACAGGGGATTGTTTTCTCCTGTGTGATAGCAATAAAGTTAGGTGAAAAAAAATTAAATTGATAAAAAAATAATAATTAACTGCTTGAAGACCCGGTGTTTAGACTCTCTGCAGGGACATGATCGAGAAGTGAGCAAGCGACGGTAAGCGTTTGCTCACTTCCCGATCTATTGAGCCGACTTGTGACAGTTTCATTGTACTCTGTTCTCTCCAAATGAAAGAAAGTGCTTTGGCTGGAGTTGAGATTTAAGTTACAGTTTTTTAAGAGATTTTATGTTTAATTTGTAGACATTGGAATTATGCTGAAGGGCATAGGAAATTGCTATGCTCCACAGCTCCATCTAGTGGAAGTAGTACACTGTGAACATTGTTTGCACAGCTATTTGCTGTGCAAACACATTATAAAATAACCCCGCATGTATAAAAAAATGAACAAAGTTCCCATCCTGGCACACACAATACAATAAATGGAATCAAGACAGATATTACTTGCTTTAGAAAGCTAGATATTAATTGCAGGGACACACTGGAGGTCTTCTTCAGCTGTCTGGGTGCTGGGCTTCTTGTATGTCTCTGCAGAGGGATAGGTTACCTCCAGGCATACCTGTGTTTAAAGGAGAACTATGAGGTGAGTGATTTTCACTCAACCTCATAGTTCGAGCCGACATGTGACAATGAAACTGTCACAAGTCGGCTCAATAGATCGGGAAGTGAGCAAACGCTTACCGTCGCTTGCTCACTTCTCGATCATGTCCCTGCAGAGAGCCGTGACTGTCACTCACTGACAGTCACTCACTTTAATTTCCCCCCTACCCCCTCCGATCTTCCAGCGCTGCTGGCGGAACGGACGGGGAGGGGACGGGTACAGCTGGCTCTGCCTCTAGATAGGCAGAGCCGGCTGTCACTCATGCAGCTGTGTGGATCTCGACAGTAATTTCGGGATCCGTACCGGCTGCGGCGGTCTCAGTATACCGCGAGCTGTAGCTCACGATATACTGAGCTTTGGGTCATGGGAGGACGTTTATGTCCTCCCGTGACCCTTGGGAGAACTATGGGGAAAAACACTTACCCAATAGTTCTCCTTTAATTTAATTATTGCTGTGTATGTCCCAGGATGGTGCACACTATACAGAGGAGGCTTTAAGGGGCAGTGAAGCTTCCACATAGATTTTCTGCAAATATATGCTACTAACACCTCTGTTTTTAATACACAGTGTTTAAGTAGTGCTCACTAGTTCTTTTTTTTCTGTAGATTTAAGCAGTACCACCATTTGCTGCGTGCTCTTCTACACTGATTTTGGGCGATAGTATGGGACAGGATGTTGACTGTTGGGTTTTATTTCTATTTGTGACCTCAATAAGGAGAGTGGTTTTTATTTCCTGTCTCCTTGAAGTCTGTACAAGAATTGTAGGGTGCGGTTGTCACCGGGACAGAAGGCACTGCCAGCGAAAAAATCTTTTTGGAGTCTTCCCAACTCAACTAAAAATGTGTTTTTGTATTTATGTGTCCCTGTTTTGTCTTTAACACTCTGGGTTCTCCGGTTTCCCCCCACACTGCAAGTAAGTGAATACTCTCCACTGACTTATGATTTCATTTTACTCTGTTCTCTCCAAAATGAAAGAAAGTGCTTTGGCTGGAGTTGAGATTTAAGTTACAGTTTTTTAAGAGATTTTATGTTTAATTTGTAGACATTGGAATTATAAATGATCATTACAGATTCATTACGGTAATATTAATATATTGCTTATCTTTAATTAAAAAATGCAACTGCTTGAAATTGTTTTGCTTGAGCAATTATTTAAAAGGTTCAGATAACCTAAAACGTAAAACGAATCATCAGCATTTCATTGGGATAGCCTCCTGGATGATAATTGTGACCTTAAAGTGCAAGCTCAATAATGAATGATACAGTTATTAATTTTTAATATTTTGCAGAGGCTCTTTGCTATAATGCATTTGCAAGTACTGTAAAAGAATATTAATAATACATACTGTATTGGTCATTACAAAAAAAATGTTCCCTAAACATTTACAAAGGTTTGTTAGATTGCAGAGTGGAATTATTTTATTCACAATGTAATGATCCTAAACGATAATACCAGGACACATTTATATATTATATTATATACAACCCAATTTTTAGTTCAGGTAGCTGTAGACACAGAGCACCTAGAACCTCCCCACTCCCTAAATGACCATGACACAGGTCACAATTTATGAAGAAACATACATCATATTGTATGTTTCTTCATAAATGTAATGTGGTGACGATTGATAGCATCAATCATCACCACATTACCAGGCAGGCCATGTTACCAAATAGGCTGTTACCAGAGCAATTTCATACCAGGTTATTTTACAAAAAAACCATATTAGATCACTTTAGAGACTATGTTACCACAAATGCACAGTATCAGTAAGAATATGGTTTCAGAGGGACCACTTTAGCCTTGTGCCATATTATAGAACAATTTTCTAGGAAACCTTCAACTAACCATTACACGGTTTCAGTAGAAACTCTTGGTGGTAGGCTGTCATTTTAATGATTGGAAGTTAAAAGTGCAATATGACGAGACAATGATGTTCCAATATGATTCGCATGATAGGGGATATGAAGAGTCATCTTACTAGAGAAAAACAACACCAAAGCTTAGTGATAGGTAATCAACAGATCTCCTCTTTTCTTTGATTTTTCAAGTCCCAGCATGTTTAGTCAGCCAAAAAGTGTATGAGGTTAGCCAAGGGGATGGTTGAGTATGGTGGTAGATTTATTTCTGCAGGAACTGGTGATTAATGCCACAGGTGTTTTTTTGCGCCTTAGAGCCTGGTATAGAAGTATTAAGTGTGAGACTTTAAAGCTGAACACGAGTAAGAATAAAACACTGCTCCCTATATATCTACATTCCATTCCCAGCATACCCCTAGCTACAAAGACCCAAACACTAGGAAATCTGTTTTGAAAGAAAGCAGTGGTTCCATTTGCTGGCCCTGACATCACTACAGTGTTCTGTACTGGCTTTGGAGCCAGTGAATTGAACCACAGAGCACAGCTGGGAAGGGGGTGGCATTTTGGGTAGGAATCTGACACTCTGGGAAGTGTCAGATTCTAAAGATTCTTTAGACATCAAGTTTCTCTTAATACAGCAGAGAATGATGGTGTAGTGATGGTATTTTATTACTTTACAGACTCATGTTTAAAGATGTTAACACCTCTGTCATTAGACAATATAGAAATGTCTCTACCTAGACTTCTCCTTTGCTGTGTTCGGTGCTGCCTGTGCCTGGTGTTAGTAAACAAAGCTTTTTGCAGTTATATTTGTATTAAGCGATGGATAGTGACAAGTTGAAAACGTCATACAGTGGTGGAAATAACATGATGAATGTAAGCTTTCATTATTTCTAAATGTATTTGTCTGGACTCCACTCAGGTGTTAATTTATCATTAAAAATTAGGAGAAGCATTAAGCCTTCAGTACAAGAGATAAATAAAAACACATTCCTAAACATGGCTCCAGAAACCCTTGCAGATTTAGCAGAGTCACACAGAAAAGAGGCAGACCAAAAACAAATAACAAGCAGGTGATGGTTTTGCTAATTTTTCTAGTGAACTTTTAAATATCCACTCTTTTATTGCTTAATCCATCAGTCTATAGATATTTCTTTACCACTCCAATTTTCTTTGTCAGTATTTCCGTTTAGTCGGTAATGCCCTTCCCCAATCACCTTTCATTACTTTATTTTAGACATCTTTGAATATAAGTCAAATTAACAAAGACACACATATCAGCCTTTATATTATAGGGCACGATCTGCATGTTCTCCCTATGCTAGGGTATGTTTTCTATTGTTTTGGACATTTTATTAGGATGTATATATAATATATTGTATATGTGAATATTGTCATCATGTCTCTCAGTGTTGGGTTTCTGGGCCATGCTCGATTAGAGCGTGACCTGGATTAATTAGCACTGAGTGTAAACCATTGGAGTGGATATCTTCCTGTGGATGTGGCAACGCGGCCGCCGTGCGCAGAGGTCTCCGCTTGCGAATGATCCATGTGCTATGCGCTGGGCTGTTGGCGGGGGAAGATTGATGTGCGTGGCGGAGCAGTGTTTTCTTAGCGAATACATGGATGCCAGCTAGGGCCCCTGCGCAATGCGCAGATTTATTGGCTTGGTGTGGGTGCATTTGTTTTGAGAACGAGGTATCATTTAAGATATATATCTGCCTTTATGAAGGGAACGTGCGTTTGTGTTTCTAGTGCGCCTGATCAACGCGGAGGAGATAATATGGCATTGTCCCTGCAGATAAGCTTGCATCCATGAGAATCATAGTATCTTTATTGGGCACTGAGCAATGCTGGATAAAGTTAGCTCCAGTGTTAACGGGAGATTAAAGATGGGAATCATGCTGCTTCCTTTGTGTAAGTGTTTTGGCGGGAAATCCATTGCACATGGTTTTCCATTGTCAACAAATGTGCACGTGAAACATGAACTAGCAGCTGGAAACTGTGCACGGTGCTTCACATGCACGAGCATACACTCCTCTTTTCTATTGTCTATTCAGATGTATACATGTGTTCCATTGGCTGGCTCTGTGTTATGTTGATGTATGAGGAAGTGGTGGCTGTTGTGGCCAGGACTTCCTGCTGTTACCCCTATAAATAAAGGAATCTCCCTCCAGTCAGGAGGGCAGAGACTGAGAATCTGACGAGACAACAGCGAGTGTCTGTGTTTCCTTGCCGAGCGCGTTCGGCCAAATTATACAGGGTGAGCAGAGAACTGTGCTTTTAAGCACAGCAGATTTAAATACGCAGGAAGCTTATATTCATTTCTTTAACACTCTGGGTTCTCCGGTTTCCCCACACACTGCAAAGACATGACAGCAGGTAATTTGGCTCCTTGTCTAAATTGACCCTTGTATGTGTGTGCGTGTATGTATGCATGTGAGATAGAGACCATAGATTGTGTGCTCCTTGGGGCAGGGACTGATGTGAATGTCCAGTATGTAAAGCAATGCGTAAATTGTTGGCACTATATAAATACCTGAATTAAACCAATAAATGAATATACATACTTAATATCTTATACTTTAGAAACTACGGAGACTTGCAATGGTTCATTTATAAAAGTTCTGCATTGCATATAGCTAGGAGTATGGCATTTCCTATACTTGTCAGTGCCATCTAGGGGCGTTAGTGCCATGCTTTCCATATAGATGAACCCCATAGTGTATTTTCTCTTTTGATTAAAATTTGAGAAAACCCAACTACATGTCTGTTATGTGTTCACATTCACACAGCATACCTAAAAATAATTTAAAAAAAGGCATTTGGACAGACTGCAAGCTTGACAAAAGACAGTTACTTTTACAGAAGTAGGGCTGAAAATGTGGCCCAAACAGTGACTAAAGCCAATCAGCTTGTAATATTCCTATTGGTGTGAATTGGATACTCAACTGCGGAGTAGGATGTGGATGACGGGACTCAGTATATGATTCATGGTTATCACTCTTCAAATATTGCTCAATGGAACTTGGAATCAATCACATAATTTCTCGTCAATTTGGGCTTTGGTGGTGTACGTTTAGTAAATGATGATTAACACTCTGATAATTGTAGATTATTATACTGTCTGGTTTAGTTCAGCCTCTCTGAGAGTAAGAGAGGTAGGTTCAGGTAATGCAACTCAATATTACGCAATTTATGAACTAGGACAGCCCCACTCTGAGTATGAGGGGTTAATGTGGAAATGCACTTCAAAAGCAATGTACTACTTAGCTCAGTCTTAATCAGAGTATGGAGGTTACGCAGGTAATGCAGACAGTTAATTATATATGAATCAGCTCAGTCTTATTCAGAGTATGCAGGTATGCAGGTCATGCAATCAATAGCAATTATGTGAATCAGCTCAGTCCTATTCATGCAGGCAATGCAACCAATAGCAAATATGTGAATCAGCTCAGTCCTATTTACAATGGCTCATTGTACAGCCTGTGTAACTTGTAGTAAGGTGTCCAGGTGCCTCTGGCAGTACTACTTGCGGTTTTAAGGAGTCATCCCATAGGTGGTATGTAAGTCCTGCAATCCCTCTGGTAGTGAGGACCGGTATGGGAACCCAGATATCACTGCTGATCCGACAAGGTGCCTCAGGAGCTATGTTTGGCGTGCGATGATGTCTGTAATAGGGTGCTTGTAGCGACCACGGAGGCACCGTGTAGTCAAGTAGTAATTCCAAAAGATGTCACCAGCACTCCAAAAGTAGATTCAATATATTTTAATGACAGCGGTCATTCAAAATCACAAGTACTTTCGGGGCCACGTTGGGTCCCCGTCATCAGGCTCAGATTCTGAGCCTGATGACGGGGACCCAACGTGGTAATTCCAAAATTCCAAAAGATGTCACCAGCGTGGTAATTCCAAAATTCCAAAAGATGTCACCAGCACTCCAAAAGTAGATTCAATATATTTTAATGACAACAGTCATTCAAAATCACAAGTACTTTCGGGGCCACTTTGGGTCCCCGTCATAAGGCTCAGAATCTGAATCCGAAAGTACTTGTGATTTTGAATACAAATCAGTCGGACGCCGAACATATGTTTTGCCTACTTTAAATATCCCCTTGCTGAGCACGGATGGAAGGAGCTCGCTGACGCGCCGAACGATGCGGTCCAGCGATGCCCTGCTGGACCGCAACGGAGTGAGTACGCTGTGCGCGAAGGGGAGGAGCCTGGTGATGGTTTGGACGTGCGCGGCCCGCGTAGCATCGCTGGACCGTGGACAGGTGAGTCTATCACACAGCTACAGTCAATATACTGTTATGTATTCTGATAGCAGTAGATAGCAAATGTCAAAATACAATTGTCTCAGCAGGAGGTTCCTCCATCCACACTGTTTAGCATGAAAGGCGAAATCTGTTCTCTGCAGGCTGAATGGAAAAAAAATCTATTAGATTATGGCCGTCGTTACTTAGGTACGATATGCTGAGAAGAAAGAGTGGCAATATCAAACCCTTGAATGTGCAATTGACAGTCGGAGCACAAGGATACCAAAAACCATAATTTTCTCTCACAAATAACATGCTATGTTATTTCCAAAATGTAATTGGAGATATGATATAAAGCTGCTATGTACACAATTATTATTATTAGAGTTCTCACATTTCATGTTATATGACCTAGAGCACTTCGGTAAAACCCTCAGGGTATCCTAGACCATGCCAGGCTCATTTAAGGGCCATTTTGTCAGCTAAAATCCTGATCTGTAAACAGAAGCAATTCACAATGGTTCCTTCTTAATACTTGCTGTAACAGGCTGTTACACTGATCGTACAATGTAACTCCATAGCACTTTGTTATGTATAGACTTACATTTGTGATAGAGGAAGTAATAGTTAAAGGCCCTGACATGGTTTGTTTTGCATCTGTGTCCCCTTGTGGGTCTTTCCCTTCACCTCCTGTCCTGGGGATACAAAAGTGAAATGCCCTTTCAGACAGTTGTCAATGCAACAAGTGTTCCCATTGATTCATTTTAGATTTCCATTTACTTTCAGTCCAACTAACAGAGGTCACCAGGGCAAATAGAGAGTAAAGCAAGCACTACTAACCCTAATTAGCCCCTCATTAGTTATTATCTTATATAATATAAACTTTATTTTACATTTGTTGAGCTATAAATTATGTAATATTTACCTTGAGAAATATTGATATATTTATACATAAATAGATATTCTTTATACTGTATATGAGAGATATTATAATAAAACAAGGTCTTACTAGTTTTCAACAAATCTAGTCCTGTACAATAAAGAACCAAGCATGGTTTAAAAATAGACACTAACAGTGATCTATTTATTATCATTTTAGAGAAAATATTATTAGAAAACACGATTCTGCTGGAGAATGTGTACCCAAAAATGACTCATCCATGAGTAATTTGATACATTTCAAATCAATGCAGTATGCAGAAACTAGGTCATTTTAATATTATTATGACATGTCCTCAAATTAATGAGAAAAGTGCTACATTCTCCAAGACTAGCTACTTTAAAACTTTTAAGTAATACCCAAGCAAATTAGCTCAAGACATCCATGGGTTTCTTTGAAGGATTTTTCGGCCAGCAACTTATCAGGCGTCCAGCTGATAAGAATTAAGTCCTCTGTGAATAGACATATTCCCAGTGGCAATCTAGATATCCCTTTCAAATTTAACTGGAGTCGTGACACCTTTATCCAACCATGAATTCCTTTTTCTATAAAAAAAAGTAATAGTATCAAAACATTTTAAAATAAATCTTGAAGTCATTTAGATTTATTAACGTACTAAACATATGCTAAAGAAAGCACTGTTCCGCTATTTTACCTTGTGTGTATAATTAGTTTTGTTCACAAGGTTATCGAATACCAATGTAAAATAAAGATCAGTCTTGTTAAATAAAAAGCTCTTACTTTTAAGCCCAACTCCAGCGAAAACGTTTTTTAAGTTTTTGGTAGTGGCGGGTTAAAACGGTGGTCAACATTTTATTGCCATCGTTGTCCCTGTTTGGGAGAGTTCTTTTTCTTTCCTATATCTTTAATGGGTATCAGATAGAACAAGCAGTATGGGAAAATCTCGCCACTTCCCATCTATTTGACACAACAGAAGTGAGGGGAAATCTGCCCAATGGGAACACAGACAACAATGAAAACATGATAGTGATCTCTTAGATTGTAAGCCCTCACGGACAGGGCCCTCTTGACCATCTTGTCTTGATTTGTATTGTAACTGTAATGTCTTCCTTATATTGTAAAGCGCTGCGCAAACTGTTGATGCTAAATAAATCCTGTATAATAATAATATTTACCCTCCAGGTGACTAATGCCAGACAGAACAGGTAGTAAGGGGAAATTTGCTGAGAGACACAAACAGCATTTGCATTTACAGGGAAGAAACTGGCAGAGGCTATAACATCTGCTCTATTCAAAACTGAAAGGAAAACGTTTTGTCTGGAGTTAGTTTTTAAGTGCTACTAGTGCAGAAACCTACAGTAACCATCTTTTTTCTGATCTGATTTCAGCAGTCCATCTAGTGAGGCATCTAGTGGTTCATCTTTTGTGCACATTTATGGACTATACTGAATGACCATGTCTTTCGATATACTATGCATCTCTGGCATTGTAATAAAAGGAAAATTGAAAGCGAGGTATGTGAATTGGTTTACCTGTCGAAGTCTTTGTAATTTTCTTCATCCACACTTGTGATTCCCTGTCAAATCACACAGCAAGGACAGCAACAAAACACTGTTTCCTTGTTAATTTTCAAAGCTTCCAGTCATTTCTCCACTTCACTTGAAGTCAGATTTGAAAAGGTCATTGTGGACTCATCTTCTTGGCTGTACTGTCTGGCAGGCATGACTGGATCACAAGCAGGCCCGTCTTTAACGCAGGGCAAAAGGGGCAGTTGCCCTGGGCCCAATCATTGTTGTGGGTGCCCTAAGCAGCCGCCCCTTGAGCCTGCACTGCTCGCTCCCTACCTGGAGATGCAAGATGCCAGTGTCCTGTCCCTTCTCCTCCCTCATTCTCCTGGTTTCCCTTATCTCTCCAGAGATAAGACATACAGCAGAGATCGGCAGATCGGGACCTTTGTCTGCTCTGCCTAGCAACTGATGATGGGCAGGCTGTCATAAATACTTAGGCTGGGTTCACACCTAGCGTATCGAATATGTGCGTTTTTTTTTTGCGTATAAAAAAACCACGCGACAAACGCGCGTTTCCAAGGGCTACCTGGCTGTATCCCAATGGATATGCGCGGCAAATACACCCCAAAGAAGCTCCTGTACTTCTTTGGGCGTAGGGCGTTGTGCAGCGCGTTCCTACGCGATGTAAAACGCCCAGGTGGGAACCATACCCATAGGCAATCATTGGTTTTCACATGTTGAGCGTTTTACAGAGTGTAGGAACACGCTGTAAAACGCCCAGGTGTGAACCAGGCCTCACACCGGCCCACCCATTACGACGTCATCAGTTGCTAGGCAGAGCAGACAAAAGTCCTGATCTCCCAATCTGCTGCCTGTCTGAAATATGTAAGAGCCTTCCATTGGATAATAGGTCTAGGTCCAGCAATGTTATGTCCCCAAAAATTAAGGTCAGCTGTCTACCTGAATATAGTGAATTATCAGGTTTTTCCATGAATGGATTTTTTCTTCCCTGATGGCACTGGCATATTCTAAATTTACAATGCCAGGATTCATTGGATTTAACCAACCTCTTTGACAGGACACTGTCTGAACTTGACAAAGAGGTTATCCTCGAAACGCGTTGCTCCCCCGCGATCCATGAGTCCTTTACCATAATCGACGTGATTGTCTGCGGCCTTGACAGCTCTCTCTCCATCGCTGCGGCCAGACGAACTGCACACCGCTTCACCCAGACCCACAGGGACAGGACATCATTCCATACTGAGAACTGCTACCCACAGCCGCAATCACAGTTGCCTAGTCGGATCAAGTGCCGCCGAGCTCTGCCCACACCGCATTGACTCCCCGTTCACATAGCAGTGATAGGGACGGAGTCCCTGACCTTCCATCTCCCTCGCTCCTCAGCCCCGCACTCTCCATCCTGGACAGGCACCTCCTGACAGCAGACCAGACATGTGAAAGAACACATACCTCGGACATCTCGATCCTCTTCCAAGGCTGCCTCTCCTCTGGTCCCCACATCCACACGTAAGTGCATATATACATTTTTGTTTTTTCTGCAAACAAGTTAGCATCCATTGTGAGATTGCCTACCACTCAGGTTTTTGCGCCCTTTTGTGTTTTATTTGTGCATTAAACCTTGCATTTTTTCAGCATATTGAAGTATTATATTAATACCTCTCTACAGATGAGACACCTTTGAAAATGGTTGTATTGTTTTACCACTATGTGACAAAAGTAATGTACAGTGAAATCAATACCTCAGAGAGCTGAACTGTGGGAGGGACCCAGCAGGTCCACCTACTGCAGGCTGCCTGCAGAAAACTACAGGAGGGGGGCATATACAACACCTGTCACCTGCACAAGGAGAGAGAGCAGCAGTGACTGGTCTTTATTACAGATGCTCTTGCACAAAGGCAAAGTTTCACACAGGATTACTGTACAGATCTGGAAGAAATACAGCTTTAGCACAAAATTCTAATTCTGCACGCTTTTGTGTTTTCTTTAGTGTCCATGGCAACATGGAACAGCTGAGAAATCAATAAAAAGCTTGAACAAAACTGCTGCCCCTGAAGAGTATCCCCTAAAACAGTGCAATAGTTGGCTTTCAAGCTGCCCAAGCCCTTTCTTTAACCGCTCTTGCTATCAACCATGTTGATGATAATTATTGTTGAAATTAAAATGAGAATTCACTATTAGGCTTTAGGCTCCCTGTTAATTGCACAGCACAGTGACACTATCCTATATATCTCCTGTACTCTGCCATGTGATTTATAACATAACATACCCAAGCGTAGGAACGGCATGGAAAATCTCTCTGTGGTGTACTCAGTTCAACGGTGTAGGGTTTATTTATTTTAGCACCTCTCAGCTCAGTAATTATAACCCTTCAGAACAGTAAAGAGGGGTAGTAATGGGTAGTGAGCACCTGGGAAGCAGTGGAATAGTGCAATGAGGAGGTCAAAAGAGGGAGCACAGAGGAAAGCAGTGCAATAGTGCAATGAGGGAATCAAAAGAGGGAGCACGGAGGAAAGCAGTGGAATACTGCAATGAAGAGATCAAAAGAGGGAGCACCGAGGAAAGGAGTGGAATAGTGCAATGAGGATAGCAAAAGAGGGAGCACAGAGGAAAGCAGTGAAATGGTGCAATTAGGAGATCAAAAGAGGGAGCACGGAGGAAAGCAATGGGACAGTGCAATTAATTAAAATATAAAATAACAATATGTTAGCTGAAAAAGCTTCTAAAATAAAATATTATGAAAGTGCAGACACACTGTGGTGCCTCCAATTTGCTCTGTTAGTATTTAGATACATTCATCTGTCCCTGTACACAAAGCCTCAATTTCTTCTGTCCAATTTAACAAATATTCATTCATCTGCTATATGCTAGGCCTCTACTGATCACTGATACTTAGCACTGAGAGAAGATAAGGCTTATTGCCAGTTTGGACAGAATTCTAGGACCTTTGCCCAGCCTTTCCTTAGGTTAATAAAGCTAATGCACTGAACTAAAAAATATAGGGATGAAATGCCAGGACTCAAACATGCAAGTTGCTATGCAGATATTTAACACCAGAGTTTAGGGGTTTCCGGGTCACCCAGGGGGATGAAAAATGCTACATTCAAGGAAGGTATAGTGTCTTCTTTGAACATGTTAAATTGTCTTTAGAGCTTTACCTGCATTACAGGTATACAATACATTTAAATATAGTCTGTGGTAACAGAAGCAGATATTGTTTATGACAGACGCCGTACTAACAGTCCCAATTTGAATAGTCTTACCTTCACTTTACTTTTACAGCAGTTGTGCAGGCTGTATGAATATGACCGTGTAGTCTAATAGGCACCAAAGTTATACCCACTAAAATCCGTAATAATAATTAAATCTGTCCCTTTTATTATGTGCAGCCTGTCACAATACTATTAGTGGCATGTGTAAAGTGTGCCTTTCCTGCGACCCAGCATATCTGCTGCCAATAAATAATAGTTACTGCAGAAGTAAACAGCACAGGCTTTATTGGACAAGCATGGATTGTGTTGTTTTCAGCAGTCATTACACACAAGCAAATATTGCTTATTGGCAGGATAAATAAATCAAGTTAAAATGATATAAAATCTCATAAATAAATATAAATATATAAAAAAATGTAATTCCCAAAAAATAAATTAATAGCACTGTGGATACCGCACTCAGATAAGTGCACTGAAGACAAATAGATACAAATGGTCCCGGGTATATGAACTGAACCTCAAAAGCTAAACCATTACTACATAACTTGCATTATATATGAACCTTTAAGTGATAGTATAATATATACCAAAAGCATGACTTGTTTCCTAATTGAATTCAATGTTTAATGTAAAGATATATGTGTGCAGTTATATGTACTGAACCTATATAGCTAAACCATTACTACATAACTTACAATATATATGAACTATTATGTAATAGGACGATATATACCATAATCATGACTTGTTACATGTTTAATTTAAAGATATATGTTTGCAGTTATATCTGCAGCTATATCTGTATTACATATGTTACAGTATACATGAACTATTAAACTAGTCTATGATAGGATGATATATATATATA
>NW_017307007.1:482168-495090 GCF_000935625.1 Nanorana parkeri
TATATATTTGCAGTGCCAAGTACTGTATAGCTAAGCCTTTACTACATAATTGACATTATATATGAACTATTATGTGATAGGATGCTCTATTTAATAATTATAATTGGCTCCCTGCTTCCATTTAGAGATTGTATATTCTATGCATGCCTGATCTGTGCCAAGTTGCTGCATTACCATGCACACACCGCAGCCTATGGTCTGTACTACACTCCTAGGTTCATCCAGCAGTGAGGGGGTTAAGCAGACTCCGTTCAGCAGATCGGGCTGCTCTCTGTGCTCTGCCTCCTCCTTGCCTGGGTTGCTCTGAGATGCTATAAAATCAGCAGCATGAACGGAGCTCGGACTGATCCAGGGAATCACCGTGTATGGAGCCATCACCTTCTTCCCAGTGCCAGCACCGAGCTCCTGTCTCTGTGCCAGGAGGGGGGTGATCAGCAGCAACATGGAACTGGCAGGATCCCCCCAATAAAAAGCCATCACGGTAACAATAAACTGTGAAGAGTCTCCCTTGATCCCTGGTGCCAGTGTGCTCTTATTGACAGGCTGGGATCCCTTGCACTTCATCAGCTGTCACCATCCACTGACTTGCCTGAGTCTGCTCCAGCCTGGGGATCAGCGCTCCCTCCGCACAGAGCTCAGCCGTCACATCACCCAGGACTCTGTTTTATTCTCATCGGATCATAAACTTTTCCCCTTCCAGCTGAAGACCTGCTGGTGTCAGTCTGGTACAATGGGAGCGGGGGAGTTCAATGTGTGGATGATTTTAGCAGTCAGCCTGATACACGGTAAATTGATCTCATCCTGCATCCCACACTATTAATCTATATCAGCTATTTCATACCACTCCATCCTATCTGCATGTTTTCAGACATTGGCTGTGTATGTAGTGCCCTGATCGTTGCATAATGCTAAGGTGCTAGTGTTTTGAAAGCACTTTGCTGTATCCCTAGGAAATATTGATACACTGCCCATGTTACTGTGTATTGACAGATTGCAGAGTGAGTGCTGATCATGCTTTTCTCTTGAAGTGTCCTTGCAAGGAGAGTACCAGAGAAAGCTCTACAAGGAATTACTGAAGAATTATAATCCTCTGGAGAGACCAGTAGCCAATGACTCCCATCCTCTCACTGTCTACTTTGGAATTAATCTGATGCAGATCATGGATGTTGTAAGTAAAATCAATCTTATCCCAATGTTCAATGCAATCTGTTTGATATTCAGAAGGGTTCCCAGGATGTGGGGTCAGTGGAGGACAGTCATCCACTTAGCATCCTTTTTTAGAATAATGTTTGGGCTGCAATCCTGCACGAATCTACACACGTTGTTAAAATGCAGCTTTGTTTCGCTGAGCTTGGAAAAGAGAAGGCAAAAATGCTTAGGGATCCTAAGTGCGATTTAGTGTAAGCTTGCTTAATGTAGAATTTAGTTGCTAATGTAAGCAATATGCAACACATCAGCTTAGGCATGGCATAAGCCAGTACCCTGTTTCACATGTTGAACTTAGATCTCATTCGTATGGATAGAGAGAGTTTATTTCTAATGCTGGAAGTTGGTCATGTTGAGAAGTGTAAGGAACGTTTTCAATCTCCACAATTGAAATGTCTGCATTAGTTAGTGAAACAATACTTCTAAAAATGTTATGCCTAAACGTGCAAAGCATCACATCCTTAACACTGGATAGAAAACATGACCATGGCTTGTGATAAGTGTTCTGATAATCATTACCCAACTTTATAATAAAATACATTTGCCAAAATGATCTACAATTTTAAATGATTGCAGGGCAAGCCAAATCAATAAGTCAATAAAGTTAGCTCACACCTTGATTCTCTTACATAGTGGCCATGCAGGTGGTCTCATGCTGTTTGGTAAATGTATCCTGTTATTTGTAAAGTTTATTTAGGAAAGTTCAGTGGTAAATCCATGTTCATCTGACAAATGGTCTTAAAAATTTTTTAGAATGTATAATGACAGAACAATATGACCGAAGCATCGTGCAACCTGTATAATGTTGTATTTCGTCATTTGTGATATAGTGACACTGTGTTAGCACATACAGCTGTAAGTCTGACTTTTCATATTTAAAAGATCAAACAGACATAAATATGTATATTAACCCTTTAATATGATACATTTAAACATAGTATTCATTTTGTTTGAGGTGTCAAAGGCTTAATATGAATCAGTTTTAACTTCTTATATGTATAAATATATGTATTTGTGCTTTTATTAAACCATTGCATGCTTGTAAATTCCTTCTTACTTGCCTGAAATTAGGTTTCCCTAAATATAAGATAAAGTCTTTTAAACCAGGCGGTAAGTAGCAGCCTGGCAGAGAAAGAAATGAGTCCTGTATTTGTTCAGTGATAGGGACATTGATACCTGTACTGCGTCAGTTGGGTAGAAGCAGTTCAGTTATTCATGTTAGTACCACAGGCTGATTGTCATTACAATGTGATAAACTGAGGAAAATAGCATGACTACTGATTACCTAAAAGGTCAGTCCACTCAACCATCTGATGGTAGATGCTTACAAACTACATGACACAATGGGGTTGATTTACTGAAGGCAAATAGGCCATTCACTTTGCCAGGGAATTTGCACTTTTCAGGAGACGTTTCCCTTAAAATGTATTTCCACTTTTGCTGCCACATTTGAGTGAACACCTGTATATGTTCGTTATGTGTTCCTATTTCACACAGCATAGCAAAAAATAACTTGAAAAATAAAATTCTTACCTTTTAGTTTGTTAAGTCGGGCAAGATGGCGGATTCCAGGTTTTTCTTAGCCCTTTCACAATGGCCTGTCCTAATGGAAAAACCTGGGACTGAAATTTGAGGATTGTGTTTATCTGATAAGCTTCATTAACATACAGTGGATAAGCCACTTCAGACCCATCACCCCTCACAGACCCTCTTAACATTTCAAAGTAAAAGAAGCAAGAAACATTTTTAACCCTTAAAACCCTAACCCTACTAAAAGCAATTTAAACTCCAAGAAGCATTTTTTTTCTAGCTTATGCTATGTGAATAGGAACCTGTAACAAATATAAAATAGGTGTTATCCCAATATGGCTGCAAAAGTGGAAATACACTTTAAGCTGGCCATACTTTATGCAAAATTTGGACACACTTCAGGAATTGGTGAAATTCCCACATTGGGTGCTGCTGTCGGCACCCTTCCAGCCAGCATTCCTTGATCAAATGAGGCGTTGGAAAATCTTCTAACGAAAAGTGCTAGCAGTAGATAAGCTGCTTGCACCATTCATGTATTCTGACAGTGGCCAGCGGCTGCTGTCAGAATACAAAAGAAAGTGCGGGGGATTCCTGGATCAATGCTCGTAATCATTGATGGAGAAATCTGTTCTATTTTTTTTCGTTCAGTCCACAGATTGAATGGGGAAAAAATAGAACAGTGAATGGCCAGCTTTAGTTTGATGAATGTGGTGAAATTTAACTTTGCAAAGAATATCCAAACATGTGGGAGGAAAAATAATAATTTTCGCTTGCACATCTTGCTTGCTTCAGCTCTTTCCCTAAACTAAGGGCAAACATCCCTTGCACAGCGAAAATTCCCTTGAACAGCCTATATGCCTTTATATAAACCCCAATCGATTTCTCTTGGAGACTCTGTTGTAGTTCTTCACATTTGCTGTAGCATGTACAAGGAAGTCACACACTCCAGATTGAACTTTTGATGTATTATGAAAAATGCAGCAGGAGGAGTGGGAACGCTCAATTTGTAGCAGGTATAATTCTGCTATATAACTGTGAAAGTTCAATAAAACAATAAAACTTCACACCAAAAGATAGAGTAAAACAACTACGGTATATAGTCTAACATTTCTGTCTTAAAAGTGGATACAGATTTACTGTAGGCTTACATATTATCTATAAGCCAAAAGTAGCGCTGTTCTAGTTTAACAAAAGGTTTAGCAATCCTAAATATGAGAACCTGCTTGAAGTCAAATATAGTTTTAGAAATTATGATAAACTCAATAGAGATGCATAGAACCTTTAGAGATATTGTTTTTCCGAACCTTGGATGATGTGAAGGTACAACAGTTTTGAAAAGTAATTCATAATTAATTTTCAAACAAAATTTGCATATGACAGTATTCATGCCACGACAAGTTTACCCAATTGCTGTGTTTATCAGCTGTTCAGTCTTTTGTTTAAAAAGCCTGTTAGAAATAATGCTTCCCTTGCCTAGAAAACGTTAGCAGACTTTATTCACATTAAATCTTAAGTACAGCAACAGTTCCTCACTCTTTTATCATAGTGTGGCATTTCCATTCCTTTAGGTACCTTTTTTTCTAAGCCCAGAAATGTCCTTCAGTATCTTTCTATACACAGATGTATAATTATTGTTCATCTTATACAGTGCTATCATTTTAATAATGTACATCAGGGAAACATTTATATGGAAGCTGTCTTGCTTGTTCAAGTTTATAATCTATGAAAACAACATAAAAAGAGCCATAGGATGCCATAGAACTGTCATGGGCAGTCCTAGGGCATCCCTTAGGTAAAATATTGATAGGCCATTCTAGACTGCTAATGTGTTTCTTTGAGATAAGCTGACTTTGAGGCTCACTTTGTGTTCTCCCTTCCTTTCTCTGTTGCAATAAACATGCTTGCTCAGGCCATCCAAATGTGATTTTGTTTGGAAGGATCTTTTAGAGGAGGCATATTTTGGTGTTTGGATTGTACCTACATAGACATCCACTCTCTAATGTCAGTTTTTAAGTTAGTTTGATGTCAAATTTGAACTTCAGGGAGGTATGAACCACCAATGAATGATGTCATATGTCCAATTAAAATAATGTTATGCATTTTTAAATGCAAGTAGTGTATGCACCTTGATTTAACTTGGTATCAGCCTCTTGTAATCTACTGTACAGAAGCATAGACTGCTGGATGAAGAGCCAGTCTTTGGAGCCAATCCGATGTATCGCATTCACATTTTCAGACAATTAATATTTTGACCAAAGGAGAGAGCATAGTGAGCTAATGAGTGAGCTGTTGCTGTTCTTTCACTGCTTAATCACAGCCTTAGGGCAGGACTGTGTAAAGTTAAGGAATTGATGGATAGAAATACTTTGACAGGGAAGACATCTCCTACATATGTATTTCAACTGCATCTTTATCTTTTTTTCACAGAGTTCAGCTTTAGGGATGTAGAGATATAAAAGTTCTCATGCAGAGATTTGGTAGCACTGGTTTCAGAAAGGCTGTATCCCTTTAAATTACAAAAAGTCCACAGCATTAATGTGGTCAATGTTTATTTGCCCTTTAACCAAAGAAACCTAATCACTAAGAGCACCTAGGGTTCAAAATATATAGTAATATATAGTATAGTATAGTATCATTAAAAAATAACTATGGGATAGTTCTCTTTAGGGTCACGGGAGGACATATAATAACCTCCTCCTGTGACCCAAAGCTCAGTATATTGCAGGCTATTGCTATTGTCAAGATCCACCTAGCTGCATGAGTGACAGCTGGCCCTGCCTATCTAGAGGCAGAGCCAGCTGTACCCGCCCCATCCCCCCTTCGTTCCTCCACTCAGTGCTAGAGGATCGGAGGAGGGGGGAATCCCTGCGGGAGTGGTGACTGACAATCACCGCTCACTGCAGGGAGATGATCAGGAAGTGAGCACATCAATTGATAGAGCTTTCCTGCGACAGCTTCTTTGTCAAAGGTCGGCTCTAACTATGAGGATGAGTGGAAATCACTCACCTCATAGTTCACCTTTAATGGTGATTATGAGATACATATCAAAAATCTCCCACACTCCAAAAACATGCTGGTAGGTTATATGGCTCCTGTCTAAATTGTCCCTGTATGGATGCATGGGAGATAGGGCCCTTAGATTGCTAGATTGTAAGCTCCTTGAGGGCAGGGACCGATGTGAATGTGCAACTATGTAAAGCGCTGCGTAAATTGTCTGCGCTATGTAAATACCTGTAATAAATAAATAAATAAAAAATATACAGGAGTCAACACATTTCAGAAACTCCCCCTTTTATAAGGGCTATAAAACATATAAAAGAAACAATAATATAACAAATAAGAAATTGCCCATATGAAGATTACATCAAACCAGTATTTTTGGATTAGAACATTCAGATGGGCATATGAATATCAGCCAAAACCTACATTGATTATTGTGTAGATGGAAGGGGACGTGTTTGAGAAATGTTGGAGCCTGTGTCAAGTTTTATCACGCTCAGTGTTCCTATTGTGAAAACACAAACACAATTTTGGTTAAATAAAGAAGGATTCAAATTTTTTACAAATATTTATACTTATGCATGCTTTCCTGACCCAATAAGAAGCACACCCCACAATTCTTGTTCTGGTGTCACAGGGCCAAGAGGTGACAGAAAAGCTTCCCAATAGGGTCACAAACAAATAAAAATCTCTCCAAAACTAACTGACTGGTTAAAAATCTGCTTAAAAATACGTTAAGTTTTTTTCAAAATATGTATTAATTAACCCAATTTGGCAAAAGTTAAAGCAGGGAGACCTTTATGTCAAAGAAAATGAAGAATAGGGCTGAAATAAATTCAGAAGAAGCATTTGTGCTATTTTTTTGTAGCGAAATGTTTTAGAAACATAGAAGAGTAACAGCAGAAAAAGACGTAAGTGTTCCATCAAGTCTGCCCTTTTATCTTTTCTGTATGTTTTTTGTTTTTTAACCTTTTAGTCTAATATAGATCTATGTTTGTCCCAAGCATGATTACGTTCACTTATTCGTGACTAACTCACCTTAAATGCTGGAAGTCTATTTCAAGTATCAACCTCTATTTCAGTAAAAAGTACTTCCTTAGGTTAGTTTTGAACTATATTCCTGTTAGTTTTGAAAGTGCTAAGCTAACCTAAGAAAGTATTTTTTTTACCAAAAGAGAAGTTTGGTGTTTAGCCTGGTACTAGCAAAGAAAGCAGAGAGAAATGTGCGTGTATCAGGTAGAGTGCTTAATCATGCTTGTGGGATATAAGAATGACAAAATATTCATAGAGTTACTGTGCAAAGAGTTGGCTTTGTGTATTAACCTGGGGAAACATGCTTATGTTGCCTTAAAGAAGATCTCCAGGCAAATAAAATCTTAACCCATGCAGTTGGGCAACCCACACAACACCAGGGTAAAGTGCTCATTTTGCCTAGGAAGCTAAAATACAGAAATATACTCACCCGAACAATGATCCCAGGTGGCTCCTGGATCGGTCCCTTCAGCCTCTCTCCCCCTTCGCTTAGGCAGTCTAAGGTCATGTGAGTCACCAAGTCCTATACAGTGTATAGGACATGAGGACGCTAAGGGACATTCCATTGCTGGAGCAGAGGGAGGGACCAGTCTAGGAGCCAGCCGGGATCACTGTTCGGGTGAGTATATTTCTGTTATTTTAGCTCCCTAGGTAAAATGAGCATTTAACCCTTGTATTGCAGTGGTAGTACCACTTCAAGGGATAATATTTTATTTCCCCAGGGTTCTTATTTAACACTGGATTAACATAGTGACCATGTTGGGGTCTATGAAGACAAAACAGTCAGTCTAGACAACTGCTGCTTTGTGAACAACAACATTCTCAGTGAAGCTATTTGATCAAGGACATGAGTGATGAATTATATAAGCGACATTACCAAAGAGACTGTCATCCTGGAGATTAGATCATGTTACCAGAGACTGCCATGTTACTAGAGAGACTACCATGCTGTCAGAGAGGCTACCATGTTTGAGATGCTGACTGATTACACATATTTTCATGCTAGAGAGGCTCGATATTAGCCATGCTGCCATGTTAGAAATACTGCCATGTTAAAGAGTATTTGCCCTGTTAGATAGGTGCTGCGTGCTACTGAAAATGGTCTGTTATTAGATATTGCTGTATTAGAGAAATGTTTCTATGTTAGGTACTGCCTTGTTGGAGATGCTGCCATGTTAAAGACACATTGCCCTGTTATGGAGATGATGCAGTATTAGAAACACTGACATGTTGGATTGTTTAATGTGGCACAGAATTGTTTTGGTGGTGGTGGGGGGTGATTGTTTTAATTTAAGGATCACTTTTTTTGGTGTAGATGTAGTTTAAGTTCTTAATATATGGACAATCTCCCTTCTCTCTTGCACAGAAGATAAAAAGACCAATGTATCCAAAGCTTTGCCAGATAAATTCCACTGATGTGTACACGTACTGAATATTAGTGTTCCTAGAGATTGAAATCTGGCAGTTCATGAAATGAGTAGATGTTTGAACATCTTACAATAATAAATAAGATGATGAATCCAGGAAAGTGGCACGCTTGACATTTTATGTTGTATTGGATATATGCACATTTTTAAAAGGTTTGGATGAAGTAATATATTTCAAATGTCTTTGATTAGACGTGTCATATTGACTACATTTGTCAGATAGTACATCCCATGTGTCATAAGTGTTATTCAAATATACACGTCATATAAAGCAAATCTATATTGTATGGTTGATATATTTGTCATTAAATGTACACCCTGAGTAAAATCTGAATTGCAATATATTTTAATGTCACACATAATTTTCATGGGAAATGTCAACTTTAAATTTTCCTTTTAATTTCCTGTAAATGAAATGTCAAGGTATAATATTATATTATACTATATAATACATGTCACTCTTCAGGTGCTGGTACATGTGGTGAATGCTCAGGGACTTCTGAACCAATCTCTTGAAAGCATGGTGAATATGTGCCAAAAGAAGGCCTGTTCATATGAATGATCAGTATTTCTATAATTTAATAAGAAGAGTCAGATTGAGTATAAGGCAATCAATTTAAGGTGCAACTTTCTAAAGTGTAATTTTTTTATGTATGATCTCTTCACACATGTGAAATGTGTGAAGAGATCACACATGTGAGATTTATGTATATATTTATTATGTATGCCTTAATCGATTTTGTTGTGTGTGAAAGTTTACCTGTATATGTTTACCCATCTAGTATCACAAAAGGAGTGGCACAGTTAGGTGGCATTGGCAAAGGAGTCATAGACATCTCATTATGGTCTGGGCCTTTGTTCCTGGGAGGCACGGGGACTCCTTCTATGCAAAGGATTTACAAGGCTCTAGTTGTGGTTAATATCTTCATTACTTTTAAAGTGTATCTAAACTTAATAACATAAATACATTTTTTTACAGCTTACTAGTCCTTTGATGCGGTGGCCTTGGTGAATCTGCCAGACACACACTTCCTGTCTTATGATAATGATCACTCACTCTTCTGTATCAGGACAACAAAAACAAGATATAACTATGGACTTCATGTCTCTCCTAATCCTCATAACATAGTGATGTGGTTCTGTAGTTCTCCAAGATAGCTGGGAACAATGTAAATGATAACAGTGCAGTACAAGCAGACTGTACTGGACATTATCAGATCACACAATTTCTGGCAAGATCCACATGTATTTTTTCAACACTTTCTGGTATATTTAACAGACCAAAAAAGACCAAATAAGCAAAGTTCATTGTTAGGGTTTGCATACACTTTAAGTAGTATTACTGCTAGAATACCTAAAGCCTCTGGGGGAGAAAAAAAAACTATCCATGCAGTGGAGCTACCACATGCATTATATGAGTATGTTGATGGACAGCCCAAAAGCAGGAGCAGAGGAGAGAGAGGCGAGCTCCAACTGCTAGGATAGCAGGGATCAGATAAGTAAAAGACCTTTGCATAGCTCCTCTAGACAAAAACAAGCAGTTAACCCATGGAGTGCAGGGGTACCCCCGCTGCAAAGGTAGTTATGTTTTCTGGCGAGAGGCTTTAATTCAGCTAAGAGTCACTACAGATAAAGCACATTTTTACTTCTCAGCTACTAGGCAGAAAGCAATCATGTAAAACATAGCAGCCTTGAAGGTAAAATAAACCAACCAAAGTGCTATTCATGGATTTACCTTCAAATTATTTGTTAAACAAGTGTTACTGTCGGCACTGTTTATAGTTAGGTCCATGTTCAATGCCATGGTTGAATTTAGAAACATACAGTACAGGTGCACAATATTTGCTTTAAAATGTAATTCCAGCAAATTGTTATGTTAGTTTTAATAGAGATTTGGAGCCCTTCTTGGGTTTTTATTGATGTCCCCATTCAGAACTATCATCATCACTATTACTATCCCTCACTTCCTGTTTTGGGGACCACCGTCATGGGAACAGAAAGTCAGGGGAATGTCTCTATTCAAGACAAAGAAATATAAACTTGACACAGATTCAGACTATCCTTGTTCTACTAAAAAGTATTTTATTGTCATTATTGGATAGATTTGCCTTTACTTTCCATCTCCGTAAAGGTTCAGACCCAATCTTTGTTCAATCAGCTGTTTGAAGTGAAAACAAGCTTGCCAGTCTGAGCTGGGATAGTTACAGAGATATTCTGTTGAGCCTGTGGGAGGGTATCTGTGCTTTAGCATCTCTGGGGTGTGAAAAACATTAAAGCTTTGTTCAGGAAGATTGAAATTAGTCAGAAATTACTTCTTTAAAGGGAATCTGTCAGGATAGAAATATGCAAACTGCCAATGTTGACTTACGTTTGCTGGAGCAATTTCTGTGGCTGTTTTCTTCATCCTTACTTCACTCCCTAGAGAGGTACCAATGTGAAATGAGCAATGTAGTGTCAGAATAGCTGGCAGGCACATGTTTCAGGATCTGAGTCTCCTCAAATGCTGAAAAAGGATAACAAGGAAATCCCTGGATCACGCACTTTTAAACATAGGTCATCAGTGGCAAATCCCTTATTCCTATATACTGACTCTTTGCCCAGCACCATTTAGAAAACTCTAGTTGCCACATGGAATATCAAAATTTCCATAAAAATTACTGCATCTACATGCCTCCCAGTATTTTCAATATTAAAAATATGGTGGTGCTAAACCCATCCTGACCTTTTTAAGATATGCCTTGAGGTTTCCTTAATGCGGACATAAGAAAGCTTGCCCTACCACATATAAAAATATGAGCGAAGGCAATCAAAGGAGCACAACGACTTTACACCTCTTGTTCCTGATCTCTCTGCACCTTCATTAATATCCCTTTCCATATATACTATTGTGCTAATGACAAATACATGTTTGAATGCATTATTACGTACACCAAGGATAACAGTAATCAGAACAAGTTCAAAGTTCAGCTGGCTTCGATTTCTAGAATGAGAATGACCTGACCTAAATGCTAGAAGTATCAGTGAGCAAGCAATCTGCCATCGCGTTTTGCATTTATGCGGCAATGCATGGAAATACGCTTCTTCTGGCTTGTTGATTCTGTAAAATGTAATGGTTTTGCAGTTTTTGTGACTTTGAACATCCTCGGAGTTCTCAGAGAGAGAAAAGTTAAAAGGAAAATCTTACTCTGAAGGATCTTAATGCAGACTTATACAGTTCTACAGCCTGCAAAAATATTTATCTTAGCAACACAACATGGATGTTTTTAATTAGCTACTGTACATTAAATGCCCTTTAAAACTGCTTATTCAATCCTGTTTGCCATAGTTATTTAACCTTCTTGTACTATAAATAATCTGAGAAATGTTATTAATTGATAAACAAGACAATTTACGCCTTTTTAGATTACGCTTCTGCTTGCTGCTTCTGAATTGTTTTGGAGTACATTTGTAATTCTAATTAAAACATTTTGTAAAGAGCCCTTGCAAACTGTTGTGCGTACAATATATCAAAATACAAGGAAGCAGACATACGGCTGTTTATTTTTTTTTTCTATTCATAAGTATTGCATTAGGCTAGGCTTTAATTATGTAGACTAATGGATTAATTACCTAGAGAGGGTTTGTTTATGGTATTGAATACTTCAAACCAAAGCCAAAGCTAGACAAGGGATTAAACGTGGCTTTTATTGGGAAAAGTAGAATGTCCATATTTTGTCTTTAACAAACTCATACTTTTGGACTGATTAATTTCCTTGAAAGGCAAAACCTCATTGGTTGCTAAGGGCATTATGTCAACTTTTGTTCCTATTTTGTTTTCTGTAGTTTAATGAATCTATCCCTTTTCCTGTAAAAAAAACTTTAGCAGTAAGAACATTACCACTTTGGACACTTTAGTGAAAACCCTTTGATGTTGTGGTTATGGAAGGCAGTGATCTAACTGTTACTATGATTTAGACTAATAAGGTTGGTCTTTGGAGTAGATGTTCCCAGCACAGTGAGTATGCAAATAAGGGGTCATGTTTCCATAAGAGAGGGTTAGAAATTGTACTACAGGAAGCATTATAATGCATAGGCTCCATTCACACGCGGAAACGTGCTAAACATAAGAAACCAATGCATTGAAATGTGCATTGATCAGCCTATTACATCCCACAAAATAGTCCAAGTGCAATTTTATGGGCTGCAATAGCCGCAATTGTGCGGAATCTGCGCCATTTGTGCAGTTTCCCAAGTAGAAGCCGCTATCGCTATTCGTGAATGGAGCCTTAGGGCCTGTGGACATTTGTTCGCAACAGAACTACTTCACTACCTATACAAGATTATGGGAATGCAAAAGCAGCTTGATGGCTGGTGAACTGCAGGTCGATGCACCTGAAATGAGTTTTGAATGATCTTAGATGCACCTCAAACTTATGTCAAAAGAAAGCTGCATTTGTCCATTGAAGCCTGTTGATAATGGCCCTTAGGCTGAACCTATTTTGGGTCTTCACTTGCAATTACATGATGATGATCTGGGCAAATGGCCATATTTGAGCTGTTCGTAATATTACACTGCCAGCACAATATATACAGTAGTGAGCTTTTACAGCACTTGCCTTTAAAACACATGCCATAACGTTTCACTTTATCTGAACATAAGAGAAAGATAATAAAGCAAACAGAAATGAAAGCATTAAACCACTTAGTTACCCTATATACTATGATCACAGTTATATATATATATATAT